>NC_089598.1:72642508-72820446 GCF_019320115.1 Miscanthus floridulus
AGGAGACGTGAAACACATCACTTACCGTAGACAAGATATTAGGGAGCTAGAGTTGATACGCCACTAGACCACACTGTGCCAAAATCTTGTAGGGACCCACATATTGGGGAGCTAACTTGCCATGGATACCAAACCGATGCACCCCCCTCATAGGAGACACCTTGAGATACACATAATCTCTCACTCAAAAATATAAAAGCCTCCTTCGTTTGTCCGCATAAGACTTCTGTCTGCTCTAAGCTGCCTTCAAGTGACTTTGAATAATGCCTACTTGGTCTTGAGCTCCTTTGTTGAAGTCTGGACCAAAGTAACCACGGTCACCCACTTCAACCTAGTTAAGTGATGTTCTACACTTCTTTCTATACAAAGCTTCAAACAGTGCCATGCGAATGCTCTCCTGGTAGCTATTATTGTACGAAAATTCTGCTAGCTTCAAGCAGACATCCCACTTCTCAGGAAAAGAAATGGCACAAGCTCTCAACATATCCTCGAGCACCTGGTTCACCCTCTCGGTTTGGCCATCAGTTTGTGGGTGATAGGCTAAACTACGGAGGAGACTAGTCCTAAGACACTCCTAGAGTTGCTCTCAGAAGCAAGAGACAAAAACTGATCCCTTATCAGAGATGATAGTGAGGGGAACTCCGTGTAGGGTCATAATCCTATCAAAGTATATCTTAGCATACTTCCTGGCTATATATTCGGTGTCCACCAGAATAAAGTGAGTAGACTTGGTGAGACGGTCCACAATGACACAAATAGAATCATAGCCTTTGGATGTGCGGGGCAAACCCACCATAAAGTCCATGGAGATATCTTCCCACTTCCATACAGGAATAGGCAAGGGCTACAAATATCCCAGAGTACGCATATGACCTGCCTTAACTCTACCACAAGTGTCACACTCTACGATGTGCCGAGTGATGTCCTGCTTCATGTTGTACCACCAGTACAAGTGACGCAGATCATGATACATCTTGTTGCTGCCAGGATGGATAGACAGTTTTGAATGATGGGCTTCAGTCAAAATTTTCCTTTTTAGCTCCTCATTGGATGGAACCACCAGTTTATCCTTGTATCTCACAACTCCATGATCATCAACACTAAAGTGATGGCCACGCTCTTCGGCCATCAATTTTCTGATGTGGGGAATTTCTTCGGGATCTTGCATTTGCTCTAGAATAATCTGCTCAAGCAACTCTGAGGTCAAGGCAATGTGAGCCAGCACTTCTGCATGGTTGAGAGACAAAGTTGTTTCCTCAACCTAATGTGACTTTCGGCTCAAAGCATCAGCCACTACATTGGACTTTCCTAGGTGATAATGGACTTCCAAGTTATAATCCTTTATCAATTCTAACCATCTCCTTTGCCTCATGTTTAGCTTAGACTGAGTGAAAATATACTTAAGACTCTTATGATCTATAAATATATGCACTTTGTTGCCCAACAGATAGTGCCTCCAAATCTTCAGAGCATGGACCATAGCAGCCAGCTCTAAATCATGAGTGGGGTAATTTACTTCATGCTTTTTTAGTTGGTGCAAAGCATAAGCTATCACATGCCCATCTTGCATAAGCACACACCCCAACCCTATCAATATCTAGTTGGGCCAATATAGGAGCAGTGGTCAGAAATGTCTTTAGAGTTTGCAAAGCTTCTTCATAGGATGGGCTCCAATCAAACTTAGCTTCTTTTTGAAGCAGCTTGGTCATTGACTAGGCTATCTTGGAGAAATCTGGAGTGAAACACCGATAGTACCCAGCTAGACCAAGGAATTAACGAATTTGGTGCACAGATCTAGGAGACTTCCAATCCAACACATCTTGCACCTTGCTGGGATCTACTAAAACACCGTCAGGTGTCAACACATGCCCCAAAAACTGCACTCGATCTAACCAAAATTCACACTTGCTGAATTTAGCATAAAGCTTGTGTTCCCTTAGTCGAGATAGTACTATCCCAAGGTATTGGGCAAGCTCTTCATCATTCTTGGAATAAATCAGCATATCATCAATGAATACTACCACAAACTTGTCCAGCTCTGGCATAAAGACTGAATTCATCAGATACATGAAGAAGGCAGGAGCATTGGTGAGACCAAAGGACATCACTAGATACTCATACAGCCCATACCTAGTAGAAAAAGTTGTCTTTGGTATATCATGTGGTCTGATCTTGATTTAATGATAGCCTGATCAGAGGTCAATATTTGAGAACACCTTGGCACCTGCTAGCTGATCGAACAAAGTATCTATGCGGGGCAAAGGATACTTGTTCTTAACTATTACCGCATTAAGAGGGCAGTAATTCGCACACATCCATTGAGTACCATCCTTCTTCACGAAAATGGCTGGGCAACCCCATGGTGAAGAACTAGGATGGATGAAACCTTTTTCTATTAACTCTTCTGGCTGCTTCTTATTAGCCAATTCCCTTGGAGCCATGCGGTATGGGCATCTAGAGATAGGGGCAGTACTGGGCTCTAGCTCAATGGAGAATTCCACCTCTCTGTCTGGTGGCAACCCAGAAAGATATTTAGGAAAGACATCTGGGAACTCACATACCATAGGGATGGGGTAAGATCAGGAGAGTCTTCAGCATGGGCAGTAATAGGTAAGACTGGATCTAAGGGTACAAGCAGAGACATCCTATCCTTAGAAGAAGGAAGCCGTAACTCAACACTTTTCTGTTTCAAATCCAAGAACCCCATACACCCATAACTAGTTCATTCCAAGAATAGCATCAATGCCTTGCCTAGGCATTACCATGAACTATAGGCGGTAAGTGTGGGTGGCTAATATCAAGCTTATTGTGTCCATTTAGGTATTGATGAGCATTTGCGAACCCGCAGTATGGATTCTATAGGCATATGGTATAGCCATAAGTGGTAAGTTGTGCCGGTCTACAAATCTCATGCTCATAAAGGAATATGATGCACCAGAATCGAACAACACATAGGTTGGATGGGAATCGATGGTAAACATACCAGCCATCATTAGTTCCTGCTGCAATATCTGCTCTGCAACTATGAAATGCACCTGTCCAGACCGGCTGGGCACCTTCCTCTTGATCACGGTCCATTTGACTAGCCTAGAGTTCACCGATGGTTGAGCAGACTGAGATGGCAGGTTCTAGGAACACTCCTAGGAATAGTGGCCATCTTTGCTGCACTTGAAGCAAGCACCAGGCTTGTTTCCAAATCCCTAGCGAGGTGGGACCTACTGTCCCTAAGGCTATTGGGGTTGCACCTACTCAGTGCGTGCATAGTACTATGTGGAAGAAGTCTGAGAAGTCTACTAGGGCTGCCGAAATGAAGGCCTGCCTAATGATTGATAAGGCCCCACCGGACAACCTATACCTTCTAAGTATGAGGGTGGCTGGAAGACCCCACAACCACCTACTTCCTCTTCCACTCTGCCTGGGAATCCTGCTACAAGCCCTCCATGGCGATGGCAGCGTTCATCAGTGCCCCGAAGGTCTGATAGTTCGTCATGTACAACTTCTCCTAAAGGATACAAGAGAGGCCACGAAAGAAGCGGTCCTTCTTCTTCTCATCAGTGTCCACATGAATGATAGCATACTAGGACAAGTGATTGAACTTATTAACATAATCCATCACAGTCATACTCCCCTAGCGTAGCTCCATGAACTCAGTTAGCTTCTGGTTGATGACACCAGTAGGAATATAGAACTCTCTGAATGTTGTGGTGAACTCCTACCAGGTTGCCAGATGATCTAACTGTTGCATGGCATGGAAGGTATCCCACCATGCACTTGTGGATCCCAATAATTGCTATGCTGCAAAGCGTACCTTCTGCTCGTCGGCCACGTTGAGCAATAGAAACTTTTGCTCCAGAAAGCGAAGCCAGTGCTCCGCATCTAGGGGCTCATCTGTCGGTGTGAAAGTGGGTGGGTGGGTCTTGAGGAAATCCTGGTAAGAGGAGGGTCCCTCAGGATGATGGGCACCACCCTCGTTCCCACCATTGCCCTGTGTCCTTCGTGTGGGGGTATTAACCTTTATACCCTTACGGCTAGGCTTGGGCCGGCCCAGACCAGGGGGTCTAGCTCACTAGAAGACGACGCACGGCCCGACCAATCTGTTTAGAGTCCCGCGCAAGGAATCAAGGCGGATTTGGAGATCAAGCAAGATCCTGGTCGGTTAGAATAGAAATCCTTATCCGGTCACCTATGGCAATTGTAACTGGTTAGGATTAGTTTCCAGATTTATAACCCTGCCCCCCGGACTATATAAGGTAGGCAGGGGACCCCTCTAAAAAACATCTCTCATTGACATATAGCAATACAATCAGATGCAGGACGTAGGTATTACGCCTTCACGGTGGCCGAACCTGGATAAAACCTCGTGTCAGTCTTGCATCACCATCTTGTTTGTAGCTTGCGCATCTGTCTACCGATAATCTACTACCTTGGGCATACCCCTAGGTAGACTGCCGACTATATTTCGTCGACAGTGGCACGCTAGGTAGGGGGGTGTGCATACTGCTCTCCAGGCGAACAAGATGGTCATCATCCCCAATTCCATGGCTATGCTGAACGGCCTCACGTTCACCATTGGCCAGATCACCTGGACCACTAGCTCTGACGACTTCATCGCCATGACCATGGATGAGGCGTGGATTCAATCTGCGTCAACCACTACTTCACCTGCATCGGTTATGGCTCTGACCATGGTGGATCTAGCTCCAGCCATGCCAGCATCTTCTTCAGCCATGCCGACAACCCGTCATCCGCTTCCTCGCTACAAAGGGAGGCAGATCGACAACACTGACCTGCTCGACTCCATCGATCGGGTCAGCACCAAACTTGCTGAACCCTAGCTCTAGTAAGTTCGATTCAAAGTCAACCTAATGAGCAGGTAACCACTACCCACAACAGATCTACCCGACCAGCTCGGGCCAGTCGTCCTGCATGACTCGGTATAGATCTCATGGTCACATCTACTCCTGAAGGGTGCTCCGTTCATCGCCGGCCAGCCCCCGCGATGGGTCTCCGGCTCTCTGAGCACGAAGCCTCGATGGAGAACTACCAGGCCCAGCCCTACGACCTATGCAACTTCATCAACATGGTCCAGATTGAGGATTATCAAGAAGGATCGGTCCACATAGTTCAAGAGGGTGGCTCAAGCTCCTCGTCCGACATCGCATCTAATGGCTCCATCCACACCAAGCTCCAGCATCATGATAATGAAGGCATTGAATACGATCTAGATATCCCAGACCATGCCCCGGGGTTCCCACGATTCCCATCCTTCCCACCAAGGCGAGGAGACTTGATCAATGTTGTCAGTAATGATGAACCACCGGCAGTTGGCGAAATAGAACAAGAAAGGCTAGCACGTGAAGCATGCAATATTGACCAGTTTAATCGCTGACAAATCGAAGCCGAGGCAGAAGAGGAGGCACAACGCATAAGGGTCCAGCCACGCGACCTTAACAATGCCTTTGATAGGGTGGGGAACAAGCAGGTCTTCAGGACTCCAAGCGCCAACGTAATTGTTGCTATGGCGATAATGCAACGACTACCCAATACCCCGAAAACCTAGGCAGTTCGTGATGATATACAAGCTTACCTGACGGTTGCTATGGCCCAGACCACAGAGATTGTAAATCAAGCCCAGGCTCCATCCATCTTAGTCGAATCAAGCCACAGCTGCTAGTACTCCAGTCGCTCACAGCCACCCAACCAACATGGCTCGTGCAACAACGATCCATCAGACAACCGTCAAGGTAGAAACGGTGGCCATGATGGTGGTTGGGATGACAATCGCTGCGACTACCGGGACGACAACCGCCGTGACTACCGGGACGACAACCGCCGAGACAACCGCGACAATTGCCGTGATAACCACGGTCATAGGGTCAACTAGGGTGGCAAGCAGGATCGCCATGATGGCAATAACGATCTCTGCCATTACCTCAGAGAACGCGATCTGTGCGATCACATTAACCAAAGAGCCAACGATCGTGCATCCCACGAAAGCTATCGCCGAATGGAATATGATACTACCCATGGCCCTCTGGGTTTGAAGCAGTTTACTCCACACCTTTACCAAGTCATATGGCCCAAGAACTTCAAGCTTGAAAAACTTCAGAAGTATGACGGTAAGGAGAACCCCGAATTATGGGTCATGCTCTATGAAACCGCGTGTAGATCAGCCATGGCTGACGAGCACATCATGTCTAATTACTTCCCAGTCGCCGTCGGCCATGCGGGCCACCAATGGCTGGTCAGCTTGCCGGCGAACTACTTTGATTCTTGGCAAGAGCTCAAGCAAGCATTCATCGACAACTTCATTGCTACTTGCGAGCAACCCGACAACAAATATGATCTGCAGTGGATTTGAGATCGCAAAGATGAGCCACTGCGCGAGTACGTTCGACGCTTCTCGGAGATGCGCATCAAGGTCCCATCAATCTCCAACAATGAGGCAATCGAGGCTTTCATCACTGGTCTCCGCTTCCATGATGCCCTAAGGGATAAGCTCATCCGCAAGAGACCTGAATTAGTCACAGTGCTCCTGGCCACTGCTAAAAAATATGCGGATGCCGATGATGCTAAAAAGATAATCATCGAAGAAGCAGCAAGGGTTCCACGCTCTGACCGCCCCCACACCACAATGACTACCACGGCAACCATGGTCAGAATGACAATTTTGATCGCCGCAACTAGCGCAATGATTCCTGCGACCACCGCGACCAGCGTAATTAGCGGCGTAATCGCCGTGACGATTACAGGGGCAAGCGTGCTCGGGAAGACGACAGCGAGGTCAACACCGTTAAAAAAGGTGGTGGACATCGCAACTACGAAGAAGATTACACCAAAGCATTGAAAGGACCCTGCCAGCTCCATCCCAAGTCAAACCATACCATGGAGAATTGTTGTGTCCTCAAATCTATCTACATGCGCCAACAGGCTCCGGATACATCCGACAAGCCTAACGACATAGGGGAGTAGCATAACAAGGACAATGACGATGAAGACGTAGATCCCCATCACAAGTACGTCAAGCCAACCGATTGCGTCCACACCATCATTGGAGGCACAATGTCCATCGAGACCAAACGAGAACGCAAGCTGCTCGCCCACGCTTGCTTGAACGTGGCCAACGCCGACAACCTCATCGCCGATCCGTGGCTCCCTCCTTGGTCTCACCGCGAGATCTCCTTCAGCAGAAAGGACCAATGGGCTGTAATACCTGAGCCAGGACATTTTCCTCTGGTTCTTGATCCTTGTATCAACAAGGTTCAGTTCGATAGAGTGCTGATTGACGGCGGCAGTTCTATCGATATACTGTTCAAGAACAATTTGCCAGCCCTAAAGATAACCTAGGCTGATCTCAAGCCATACGAGGCACAGTTCTGGGGTGTTCTCCTCGGACAGATCTCTACACCTCTTGGGTAGATCATGCTACCTGTGCAATTTGGTACCCCGGACCACTTTCGCACCGACTACGTCAACTTCATGGTCGCTAACTTCGACGGCACCTACCATGCTATCCTTGGTCGATCAGTGCTCACCAAATTCATGGCCATACCTCACTACAGGTATTTGGTGCTCAAGATGCCTACCGAGAAAGGGGTTCTAACTCTCAGGGGCAACGTATAAGCAGCTTATACCTGCGAGGATGATAGCTTCAAAATAGCAGAGGCTCACAACCTCTCTATTTGCATGGCCAAGACCACGCTTGACGCCAAGAAGACCCTAGCTGACTACCTGGAAATCCAAGAGCTTGAGGCCCCATGCAAGAACATCAAGTCCAAAGAGCATAAAGCGATCCAGCTGGTCGATGGTGATCCTAGTGAAACAGCCCTTATCAGGGCCAACCTGGATCCTAAATAGGAAGACGCGCTTGTTAGGTTCTTGAGGAGCAACGTGAGTGTGTTCACATGGAAACCCACTGACATGCCCGGTGTACCTCAAAACTTGATCGAGCACTCCTTAAATGTTGATGGCAAGGCCAAACCTATCAACCAGAAGCTACAATGGTTCGCTCATGACAAAAAGGAGGCTATTAGGGTAGAAGTTACACGGCTATTGGTAGCCAGATTTATCAAAGAAGTGTATCATCCGGAGTGGTTAGCAAACCTGGTTCCTGTACGCAAAAAGAATAATGAATGGAGAATGTGTGTTGATTACATTGATCTCAACAAACACTGCCCTAAAGACCCCTTCGGCTTACCTCGCATAGACGAGGTCGTAGATTCAACCGCCGGTTGCGAGTTGCTTTCCTTTCTCGATTGCTACTCTGGTTATCACCAGATCGCTCTCAAAAAGGATGACTAGATCAAGACAACCTTCATCCTGCCCTTCGGCACTTACTGCTACATGACCATGTCATTTGGGCTCAAGAACGCCGAGGCTACCTACCAATGCGCCATATAGGCCTGCCTCAAAGATGAGATAAAAGACAACCTCGTCGAGGCTTATGTTGATGATGTAGTTGTTAAAACCAAGGAAGCATACACCCTTGTTGACAACCTTGAACGTACCTTTGCAGCTCTTAACACATTCCAATGGAAATTGAACCCAAAGAAGTGTATCTTTGGTGTTCCATCTGGTATATTGCTCGGCAATGTCGTCAGCCACGACGGCATACGCCCTAACCCAGAGAAGGTAAAAGATGTCTTCAACATGAAGCCGCCCAAAAAGGTGAAGGATGTTCAGAAGCTTACCGGATGCATGGCTGCCCTAAGTCATTTCATATCAAGATTAGGCGAAAAAGGACTACCGTTTTTCAAGCTGCTCGCATCCGAGAAGTTTGAGTGGTCGGAGGAAGCAGACACTGCCTTCACATAGCTGAAACAATTCCTTATATCACCTCTGATGCTCATTGCTCCCAGAGAAGATGAAACCCTCCTGCTTTACATTGCGGCAACTAATCGAGTGGTCTCCACTACCATGGTGGTCGAGCATGACGAGCCTGGCCATGTCTACAAGGTACAGCGACCAATATATTTCGTCAGTGAGGTGCTCAATGAATCCAAGACTAAGTACCCACAGATTCAGAAAACTGATCTACGCCATACTAATCACATCCCAAAAGTTGAAACACTACTTCGACGGATATCGCGTGGTGGTCATGACTAAGTACCCTCTGGGAGACATCATTCACAACAAGGATGCAAACAGGCGCATCGTCAAATGGGCAATGGAGCTATGCCCTTTCTCATTGGAATTTACAAGCCATACTACAATCAAGTCTCAGGCACTTATCGATTTCATCATCGAGTGGACAGACTTAAGCACACCTGCCTCTCAGGGGCCCGATGAGTATTGGAAGATGTACTTCGATGGCTCTCTCAACATCGACGGCGTAGGAGCAGGGGTCCTTTTCGTGTCACCATCCAAGGAGCAGCTCCGATACATCCTCAGGATTTATTTCCTGGCATCTAATATCGCCACCGAGTACGAAGCATGCCTACATGGTCTACGCATTGTGGTCGAGCTTGGTGTCAAACGTCTCTATGTCTATGGAGACTCAGCTCTGGTCATCAACCAACTCAACAAGGACTGGGATACGACCAGTGAAAAGATGGATGCATACTACAAATCGATCAGAAAGCTGGAGGCAAGTTCTATGGCATCGAGTACACACATGTGGTCCAAGACAAAAATCAAGCAGCAGATGTGCTGTCAAAGTTAGGATCATCCCAAGCCAAAGTCCCACATGGCGTATTCGTTCAAGACCTGCTCACGTCTTCCATCGAAGAAGAAGATCCCACGGTCGACAAGCCTCCAGACTAGCCATTGGTGGCTACGGTTCCGGCGTCAAACACCACCGAACCACCTCTGACCACTAAGGAGCCTGACTAGAGAGTACCTTTCATCAAGTACCTGACAGATGGTAGCAGTTACACCGATCGGATAGAAAACAAATGCCTGATGCATCGCAGTAAGCAGTATCTGCTCGTCGATGGCAAATTGTGGCGCAAGAACACGAAGGAGGAAATCTTGATGAAGTGTATAACCTAGGAGGATGGTGAACATCTCCTGGACCAAATCCACTCTGGCTCCTACGGCAACCACGCAGCCTTGAGAATGCTGGTTGGCAAGGCTTTCCGAGCAGGGTTCTATTGGCCGTCAGCCGTAGCCGATGCAGAGAAGCTAGTCCGCCATTGTGAAGGTTGTTAGTTCTTCGCCAAGAGAATCCATGTACCAGCACATGAGATTTAGACAATACCAGCCTCTTGGCCCTTCGTATGCTAGGGACTAGATATGATCGGGCCTTTCAAACCGGCCCCTGGGAAATTTACATGCGTCTTCGTGCTGATCGACAAATTTTCCAAGTGGATAGAGTACATGCCCCTGGTCAAGGCATCTTCAGAAAAGGCTGTTGTGTTCATCGACCAGGTCATCCACCGCTTTGGCATACCCAATAGCATCATCACTGATCTGGGTACTCAGTTCACCGAGAACGCTTTTTGGGACTTCTGCGCTGAAAGGAGCATAGTAGTAAAATACGTCTCGGTGGCGCACCCTAGACCTAATGGGCAAGTTGAGTGGGCAAACAGCATGATCTTGGAAGCATTGAAGAAGAGGATGTACAGAGAAAATGACAAAGCTCCTGGAAGATGGCTCAAAGAGTTGCCAGCCGTGGTCTGGGGCCTTAGAACTCAGCCCAGTCGTAACACCGGCGTCTCACCATACTTTATGGTTTACGGCGCTGAGCCAGTCCTCCCAGTAGATATAGCTTTCAGATCAGCACAGGTAGAGAACTTCAATGAGGGCAAGGTCAATGAAGTACGGGAGCTAGAAGTGAATAGTGCAGAAGAGAGGCGGCTTGATTCTTGTGTACGTATAGCCAAATACCTTGCTGTTTTGTGCAGGTACTACAACAAGAACGTTAAAGAGCTATTCTTCGTGGTTGGGGACCTAGTCCTGAAGTGGAAGACGAATCAGGCTGGCGTCCACAAACTCGCAACCCCATGGGAAGGGCCCTTCATGATCAAGGAGGTTACACGACCAACATCTTATAGGTTAGCTCACCTGGATGGTATAGACATACCCAATTCATGGCACATCGACAAGCTTAGGCATTTCTATGCTTAACTACTAAGATATGTACCCCTCTTGTACTTTTGATTTAATTCAATAAAGCTATTATGATTTCTCCGACCACTCTAATGTGTCACTTTGAAGTCTATTGTTATTCTAACTCAACCAGTTAAAACCGACCACCATTCCTTCTCGAGTTTTCAGAGCAGGCCCTATCTCCAGTTCCTCCCAACGCGTGCATGGGATCTGCTCTCTACGCTATGGGTGATCGGCAGGTCCTCTCTGGTTTGACTTGTGTGTGTCTACGTGTGCACAAGCTATGCACCTCACACTCCGACCACAAGACAAACTAGGGCCATACAAACCTTTTAGGATGACGTGTCGACTAAACTAGTACAACTAAACAGAACGCTAACAAGTTCTCACTTAGTTACACCAACACGATATCTAAGCTTAAATACATTTTATACAAAACAAACAAGCTTATGCTGATATACAGTTACGTTATTACAAGCTTGCCTGAAAAGGTCCAAGTTTACAATAACACAACTACATCTTCTTCCATAGCTATAACCTATACTATTGGCTGGTCGGGGCATGCGGCACCTGCTGCTCGCTGGGCCTGACATCATGTAAGGGTCTCAGAGACTCTAGCATTGATCGAGCTGAAGAAGATGGCCCCGCCGATGCCTGGCTGGTTGAGACCATAGGCTTCGCCAGTTGGCTTAAAAATGATGGCACTTCTAGTTGACTTGTTGATGGTGTTCCCTGTATAGGTGGTGTTGCGCCTCCACATAGGTTAATGTCACCAATTATTTTTGCCGACAAGTCCAGCTGGGCCACCCATGCTCCTCAGCCTTTTCTGGATCTACCTCCTTTGGGTATCCAGCCTCCAGGCACTTGAGATCGATCAAGGGGTAGTGTGCACGTACCATGCTTAGCACATGTGCGCCTGTGTACTCACCCGCCTCCTTCACAAACTCCTAGAACCATCCCCATGCCTTTCAGCATCTCTCGATCAATCCTAGCTACGTCGTCCTTGGCACGTCCTCTGCTGGTGCCGGATCGATGAGGTTAAGGACTGGCAAAATGCTCGTTGCCACCTCCTGGCACCGGTTTTTCTAGGTGTCACGATCCTTAGTGATCTCTTGGCACTGTGCCTTCTAGCTGTCACAGTCTTTTATCATAGCCTACAGATGCTTCTTTGAATTGATTTTTATAACTGCAAACCATACATGCTGTTAAGATGCTATATTACGCCAAACAACGATAGGCAACTGAAATGAGCAAAGGGGTTTGGAAAACTTACCTTTTAGCTCCTCTATCATCTTGGTCGTGTGGTCTCGGAGCTGTGACTGGTCTTGCGCCAGTTTTCTATTGTCCTCTTTTAGGCGATCACACTCCACGACTGCACGACTATTCTCCTCTCAGAGACGGACCACTTCAGCTTCTAAGCCTGCACTACAGCTATTACTACCAACAACACAACAGCACTTGTCAGTAGTCGTTGTGATAAAGTGGCTACTTACTTGTTCTTTTCCGTTCTTTATTACTGAGCTGGATGAACAGGTTCTAGTTTTGGGACTCTTGCACCATCTTTTTGTGGTTGGCGGCTTCAAGTCGCTGGCGCAAGAGTTCCACCTCCACTATCAGCTCCTTGTTGCTTGCAGCGATCCCCTTGATCTGGTCGAAGCATTTCTTGTGGTACCTTGCGGTCTTCATTAAGTCCTGTGTGCAGATAGCTAAGTAAGATAGCTGCGACTAGACAGCGAGATCAGGGGGTGAAGCGAAGCTTACCTGCACTTCCGTCACCAGCCGTTTTGCCGCCCATTCAACTTTCTTGGTTTCTTCGACCTCTGGGATTTCCTCATGGACAACCCATTGGTTGTTTCACCAACACAACACATACACATGTTGTCGCTTGTCCTACGGATGGCCCAGGACCTCCTCCACTTCGTCCTCTTTGGGCTCTTCTTCGGGTCTCGGTGCTGGTCCGGTGTCAGCAGCTTTGGCGATCACCAAAGCCTTCCCACGGGCTTCAGTGTCGGTGAATGTGGGCTGTGCTCTCACCTCCGGTTGTTGCTCCACGATCTGCTCTGTCACCCTCGACGCTGAAGTGTTGCCCTCAGCAGGTCTAGTGCTCAGAGCACTCATGCCCGGCTCAGTTGGTCCCTCGACCACCTGCTCGGGGACTGTTGTCTGACTACTCCCTTGCTGAGGCCCTGACGGATCTTTTGCTATGGCTTCCTCGGTGACCGGCTACTGGGTAGTCTGCTCTGAACTTATTGGTGGAGCCACAAAACTTCTGGCTAGCTGGTCCGAATTTTCTGTGGACGCCGAACTAGTACATCAGAGAAAAGTTCAAAAGGCAACCATATTCACAGCAAATTGCCAAATTATAATAAGGTTACAAATACTTACATGTTAGAAGCACAGAATGATGTGGCGAAGGCGCGTCTCTTCGGCCGCACTTGCTCCATGTGCTGTGTGGGTGACTCCTGGTCTCCCTCTACATCCAGCACTATCGCTGGGCCTTGGTGCCCGACACCTCCACCGCTTGTTCTTCGCGCCGTAGTGGTCGGTGGTGTGCTCGGTCGGGTTGTCGCTCCTGTCGCCGGTCGCGTTCCTTGCCCAGGTACTACCGAGGTCAACCCGACTGCATCCTTCACCACCGTCGGCAATGTGAGTCCCATAGGCGCGGAGGAGACACCCTGCTCCATCGACTCCAATTGTTTCCTCCTCTTTCAAGGGACAAGTCGAAAGGTGTCTGCATCCTCTCCCTCCTCTGCGTCATCGTCCGACCAGGCAAAAATTGCCTATCGACGCTTGCTGGCCAGTTTCTCCTTTGGGCCTTTCTCAGGCTCATTGATACTTAGCGCCCCTCGGTGAGCAGGGTGGTTGCTGATCTCTTCTTCGGCTATTTGGAGGCAGCCGGCCGCTTACCAGCGGCTAGGGCTGCTGCCTCCTCTCTAGCTCTGAGCACCGCCCAGTCGACATCCTTGTCTTCCATCTTGACGCTGGTCTGGGTGGTGGGAGTAGCTCCTTGTGGCCACTCCACTCCAGGGGGTGGCGACACAAACACTGTCGCTCTATCCCGATCATTAACCTAGGTAACAAAAATGGGTGAACATAGTAAGTTTCCACTTATCCTACCACAATATAAAACTACGGGAACAGGGCAAGACGAGTTACCTTTGGGGGAGGTCGGGCAAGCTTGAAAGCGTGCTCGATGTCGTTCAATCTAGCATAACTTGGATCAGCTAAGTTAAATAGCTCTCCAATTTTGGCTTTGACTTTGATTTTGTCAAGCGCCTCCTGCCTCGTCCTCGTCAGGTCTGCGCTACCTTGATATTCATAGCCAGGATGTACACTCCTCTAGTAGGGCTGGATCCATCGGCTGATGAAGTTCCCGACCACGCTCGGACCATCTAGTTTTTTCCACGGGATCATTCTAAATATTTTTGGAATCTGTTCCAGGTGCTCGGGCTTCTCTGACTAGCTTGTCCTCTTCTCCGGAATGTACCCCACGTCGCACAGTGTAATCATGTTTAGCTCTTCGCGGATGTAGAACCATTTCTTGTACCAGTCGTCTAGCGACGTGTTCCATGGGCAGTGTAGGTACTGGGCTTTCATGCCATCACAGAGGTTGAGGTACACACCCCCAGCTATCTTCGAATCGCCGCTTCCTTTCTTCCGTAGACAGAAAAGATGGCGGAAAAAATCGAAATGGGGCTAGAAGCCGCCATATGCTTCACAAAGGTGTATGAAAGTGGAGACAAGGAGGATCAAGTTGGGATGCAGATTGCAAATCCCAATCTCATAGTAAAGACAGAGCCCCTGAAGAAAAGGATGTACTAGAACCCCAAATCCTCGCTTAAAGAAGTCTTCGAACTCCACGATCTCACTTGGTTGTGGATCGGGGTACCCCTCGCCCTCCGGCGCACGCCATCCTACGAGCTCCTTGTTGTGGAGTACCCCCATGGTGACGAGGTCTTCAATGGTCTGCTCGTTGCTTCTTGATTTCCACCACTCCTTCGCCATGACTCCTGCTTTCTTATGTGCATCACTTTTTGCCATGACCCTGGCCTTGCTGATGAACGAGGAAATGGCGGAGGATTGATTGGTGGTAATTTTGAAGGTATTAGGATTGGCGAGAGGAAGAAGATGGTTGCGGCTGCGAATGGCAATGGGGTTCAGTAAAAAGTAACTTACCTATCTTATACTATATTTAACCCAAGAGTTATGCCATTTCATCTGCCCAAGATTCTTGGGAGACGTGCGCACGCACCGCAGATGGTTGTTTTCACAGCCTCGAGATCTATGCCAATATATGCGCCTCTTCGTTGCCAGTGTGGGAGGGCCCACGCTGACGCACCTACTTATAGGTGCCACGCAACTGTTTGCTTGAAAAGACAAAAAGGCAGTATGATGTGCTATATCCGTCTACTTCTTTGACCAGACGTGTCAGATTGGACTTGACAGAGCAAGTAAATAAATAAATACAAAAAAATACAAAAAAATAGTACAAGTGGCATATGTTTTTTCGCCACACTTCTCGTGCTCGGGGACTGTCGTGACTATCCTTGTGCTCGAGGACTGTCCAGACCACCATTGTGCTCAGGGACTATCCAGACCACCATCGTGCTCGGGGACTACCCCGACCACTCTCCTAACATTTCTCGGAGACTGCTCTCCTCGGCTACATGTGATTTGTACTCCCATACAGTTGAGAGGAATTTATTTAGACCTTGCTACAAGGCTGATACCTCGCCTTCCAGCAAGCTCGGGGACTACATCGGTACGATGCACCTGCCTGTGCATCTCGTATTGCTTGTACGACGATTGGATTCTCAACTTCAGTGGGAATTCTTTTTAGACCCTGGCACCATGTGCCTACGTCACCTACTACCAGGCTCAGGGACTAAGTGGGCACACTTCACCTTGCGGTGAATGTGCTTATTTTATCGACCCCTACTCTCTGACTGTTGGCTATAATTACTATTGTACAAGGGTCACTTACATTTCTTTTCAGAAATACAAGTGGGCACACTTCATCAGGAAAGAAATCTTTTTCTTTTTTTAGAGCACCATGCATTCTTCGGACAACCGGAATCTTTGGCTATGATCATGGTCTACTGCTTTCTGTTCTGACCAAAATACTGGCACATTTGCTTGGTCAATGTTTCAACCAGTTGGAGATGACATGAAGATGGATCGCATTAGTCGAAGGAGATTGAACGGTGTGTCACAGCATAATACATGGTGCTCGGGGACTAGGTGTGGGGGTATTAACCCCTATACCCTTACGGCTAGGCTTGGGCCAGCCCGGACCAGGGGGTCTGGCCCACTAGAAGATGACGTGCGGCCCGACCAATCTGTTTGGAGTCCCGCGCAAGGAATCCAGGCGGATTTGGAGATCAAGCAAGATCCTGGTCGGTTAGAATAGGAATCCTTATCCGGCCACCTATGGCAATTGTAACTGATTCGGATTAGTTTCCAGATCTGTAACCCTGCCCCCCAGACTATATAAGGCGGGCAGGGGACCCCTCTAAAAAACATCTCTCATTGACATACAGCAATACAATCAGATGCAGGACATAGGTATTACGCCTTCACGGTGGCTAAACCTAGATAAAACCTCGTGTCTGTCTTGCGTCACCATCTTGTTTGTAGCTTGCGCATCTGTCTGCCGATAATCTACTACCTTGGGCATACCCCTAGGTAGACCGCCGACCATATTTCGTCGACACTCCATGGGCGAAACCCACGATAGCTTGTGCCATGATTTCCATGGCACGGGCTAACTCTTGGTGAGTAGCCAACAGCTCCACCATCATCTCTGCCTGAGTCATCGGAGGCGGTAGTGGTGGTGGAGGAGGAGCTAGAAGTGGAGCACCATGGCTCTCCCCGTTGGGCTCATGGGCTTGGCCACTCTCGCCTTGGCCCTCGCTAAGACAGTGAGCCGCCCCAGCACTAGTGCTTCCGTGTCCAAACCTTAGATTCATCTATAAGGGTTAGCAACCATCCGTTTAGAACAACCTTCTCGATCAAAAGCAAGGGATTAGAGAGATGACAGCACATCTAATTAAAGCATTCTTTTAATTAAGTCTATCCCTTTAGTAATCCAATTATACGTGTAGGGGGATTTTAGTTTAAGCAAGATGCTAATATCATGATGCATGCTTTGGCCTATATGTTCACTCAAGCCGGAATATAGCGGCATTCATAAAATTTTTAGCACATCGCACACTCACTTTTCGTATACTAAGCGATTTCTTACGCAACGTAAGTCAGTGTACCTACAGAAATTGATTAGGTAAAACTAGTGCCGCTATCCTAGATAGACCATATTGCTAGGGTTGATACTTATTTACATAATTTAATCGCATCCTACTTTTCACAAAACTCTTATCTAACCAATTTTTTAGGTTTTTGAAAAAGTGTGATGAAACTCGTAACCATTATTGGATCTAGTACCAACTGTGGTAGAACCGCCCGAAATAACACACTTACGGAGGTGCTCGCCTTCCACCCGGCACTAAACACCCCGAAAGCAAGCTACAGCGGGCGGATCTGTCGGGTACACCCCAAGGGAGAACCCAAAAGATCCACATTTTTTCCAAGGATCCAATAATGAGAATGAGTTACAATACAGGTCCATCTCATACATCCGAGTTTCTTAAAAATTACATTATTACATTACCAAATGTCAGAGTGAGGAATGATAACCAAATTTCTTAAACCCTGAGTACACAATGTACTCGCAAGACTTATCCGATGAGTGGGAATAATTTCTGGACTCCAAGGAATATGAGAAGCTTTATGGTTGGCTGGTTTATTTTAGCAGAAAGTCATACTAATAGTGAGTCCTATTTATGTTATTATTATCGGCCGTATTAAGTTATTATCTATCCAGTCTATATAAGCACCTGTTCTACTTTCAAGCAAGAGTTGAGCAATCAGTTCCATTTCTTCTCCTTCCATCTTTTAGTTCTTACTACGGTGCTAGACCCAAAAACAAGCCGTACTGGATCGACCGGTGATTTGCGAATCAATGCCCCCAGCTGGGTACCCCAAAAACACACGTCCCACTTGTGCCCCAGGCACAAGAAGGACTAACCCATCACTCTCCTGTCCTGGGTGTCTAGGTCCCCGTCTAAACTTGGACTCCAAGCCCCCACTCCTGAGTCCTAGACTCAGTGCGGTGCAAGGACCTCCACCATCTCTGCCTCCAATTAGTCGGTCCAGAAATAGCTAGATCCACGATAGGAGAGCAATGAGTCTTCCCTGCGCCCATACACAAGTATACGCTCAGGATAATAGATCTGTGACTTGCCTCGACACTTATGCAATGACCGGTCCTTAATTGACACAGACAGGGAAAAAGTGTAACTAAGATATGCCCTATTGGCCGCAAGACACAACCCTTTACACCCACCAGAACCTAACCATATCCCTGCACAGTCACCATTTTCCTTTCCACCATTTTATCAGGAGTGATCATATTTATCGCCTATTTGTGAGCAACGACAGGTTACCCACACTACCGACATCCTGAGCATAGCAGCTACTCGACCTATACTAATAGGACTTATGGGTGGATATATTTATGCACGTAGTTTTCATAAAATGCCTGTAACATAAATGCACAACACATATATATCCAGTTATTATTCAAAATAAGGGTTATGCATCATGGCTTGCCTTGGGCAGACGCGGTGTCAGCAAAGTCAGTGATGGGCGGCTCCAAAACGTCCTCCTGCACGAGGATCTCCTCCTCGTACTCTTCAATGACTTCATCGTACTCCTACTCGCCGAAGGTCACGATCTCCAGTGGCTCGTTCTCTATAGGCATGCAGCAATGATGATGCAATAATTAATAGTTAGGCAACCGCAACTCTTAAAATAAGAACACGCTTATCAAGCTAACAAGCTAGCTCTACTGATCTCATACCAACTAATTTCTTAAATTATTTCATATGCTTTAAATTAGGGTATGTTAGCTACCTTAATAAATTAGCTATTAAGAGGCTACAAAAATTACAGAGAGCATCTAATATTATCATGAGTCAACTGTAAAATTTCCAGGGCTAGCATTTCTACCCATGCATCACAAAAAGTCATTCCCTAAATAACCATAATAATAACAAGCAACCTAGAATTAATAAGTAACTCTAAAACATCGCAGAACCATATGAACAAAATACACCAACAGATAGATCAGGAATTTAGGAATCTAACAAAATTTATTTCACAATAATTAAATAAATTCAAATGAGCTCTAGAGGTGAAGAAATGATATTATTGGAGGAGGCTAATCATGCTATTGGACTTGTTGACAATCACGTGACTGTCAGTCTAGAAATAATGGAGAATGAGAATGAAGGAATCCTTGCAGGTTAGCTACCTCGGTCGATTATAGCTCGGAGAGGGAGATCGATAGGGCGAGTTGGAGCTCGAAGAGAGAGAGAGAGAGACTGGAGAGGCGAGAGGAGCGAGCAGCGGCGCAGGACGACGGCAAGCTCGGTGTCGCCCTTTTATAGGCAGGAGAAGCGAAGGCGCGACAGCGACGCGTCGTAAGGTTAGTGGCTAATTAGCTTGCTTAAAGGTAATAAAGCGCGGCTTGTGCACGACGTGCTGCTCGGATGAACAGTGTTCTGTTCGGTGAACAGTGTTTTCTATGGTGAACTGTGCTTGGATTTCACATGATGGCCTTGAGTGGGTCTTTGATCCTTCAACGTGTCAACTTGGTTGGCATTAAAGAGTGCATATGTGCTAAATGGATTAAGAAGGGAGAAGGAGACCGCAAGTCAAGGAAAAAACGGAGGAGGAGACCACGGGTCAATGAAATATTGGAGAACGAGGGAATTATTGTAGGCTAGCTACCTCAATCGATTGTAGATAAGGAAGGAAGTTCGACAGAGCGTAGCTTTCTCAGGCAAGAACACAGGAACTTGATTTAGGGAGTAAGATGGTGAGCGGCGGAGCGTACCTCTGGAGCTCGGCGTGATGGGAGGGTTGCTCGACGTGTCCTTTATAGGCAGGAGACGTGGGGCTGGAGGTGGAGCTGGCACTGGGAAAAACGTCTGGCACTATGGCAGCAGCAGCGCGACATGCACTGATAATTTTGCAAGGCGATTAGCAAGCAAAGTAAAGGCAGGGGTGATTAGAAGAACGAGAGAGGATAGTGGCACATCACGAGATTGATGGAGATGTTGCTGGTCTTAATATTGGGTGCTAATCCACTTTTGAGAAAAGAAAAAGTATTTGGATTAGTCACACTTGGACTTGCATGCACGTGGCTAGTTGAGGAGGGTGTTTTGGGCTTAACGTGTAGGTGCTGCTGGTGCATGAACGTGTTGCGCGGGTAGCGAGCAAGCGGCGTGCTCAGTAGGCTGAGCCTGTGGAGAAAATGATTTGCGCAGAGAGAAGCATCATGGTCAGCTAGCATAGGGTAAGAACATGCAGCCCTACAGCAAGGCATTAATGGATGGCACAAGAATTTCTACAAGCTGTTGCAGTCGGTCATCTTTGTTTGCTGAAGAGCGCGTGCAACACGCTAGAGGCTGCTGCCCAACTTGCCATTCATGACACAGCGAAGTAATGACACTATGTCGAAACTTGCCAGTGAAGGGTACTGCAAGCGTTCTACGCGAGCTTGCTCTACGAGTGTGCTGAGGGCGTGCTCTGAGGATCAAGGAGATGAAATAGAGAGAGATGGAGTTGGATCAGGATGACAATAGTGAGTTGAGCTGCGGGAGAATACTTAGACAAGGAATAAATTAGAGCTCAATTTGAGAAGTAGTGCAACAAAATTTAATTTCTCATTTTACCACACGCAATAATACATAAACATGATGCTCATGACATGGTTTTAGCAAAAACTATACAATGTAACATCGAGGGTGTTACAAATCTACCCCCTAAAATAAAATCTTGACCCGAGATTTCATGTGCCTGGTGTGAGAAAGAGATAGGAATTACATTTCGATGTAGCAACTAACTGTCAGAACCAGAAAGGAGGTGGGGGTAATGCTTCAATAGGTAAATCTCTTGTTCCAGAGTGGCCTCACCCTGTTTCTGGTCACTCTTTCTTTCTCATCCAGACTCTTGAAAGGGTGCTCAACATAAGTCAAATCAGGTAGGAGGGAAGCCCTTCAATTTCCATAGTTTCATTAGGCACCCACAGACATTTCTTCAACCAGGAGACGTGAAACACATCATGTACCGCAGACAAGATATCAGGGAGCTGGAGTCGATATGCCACTGGACCACACTGTACCAAAATCTTGTAGGGACCCATATATCGGGGAGCTAACTTGCCATGGATACAAATAGATGCACCCCTCTCATAGGAGACACCTTGAGATACACATAATCTCTCACTCCAAACTGCAAAAAGCCTCCTTTGTTTGTCCGCATAAGACTTTTGTCTGCTCTGAGCTGCCTTCAAGTGACTTCGAATAATGCCTACTTGCTCTTGAGCTGCTTTGATGAAATTTGGACCAAAGTAACCATGGTTGCCCACTTCAACCCAGGTAAGCGGTGTTCTACACTTCTTGCCATACAGAGCTTCAAACGGTGCTATGCGAATGCTCTCCTGGTAGCTATTATTGTACGAAAATTCCGCTTGCTTCAAGCAGACATCCCACTTCTCAGGAAAAGAAATGGCACAAGCTCTCAACATATCCTCGAGCACCTAGTTCACCCTCTCGGTTTGGCCATTAGTCTGGGGGTCATAGGCTGAACTACGGAGGAGACTAGTCCGAAGACACTCCTAGAGTTGCTCCCAGAAGCGAGAGACAGAAACTGATCCCCTATTAGAGATGATAGTGTGGGGAACTCCGTGTAGGGTCATAATCCTATCAAAGTATATCTCAGCATACTTCCTGGCTATATATTTGGTGTCCACAGGAATAAAGTGAGCAGACTTGGTGAGACGGTCCATAATGACCCAAATAGAATCATAGCCTTTGGATGTGCGAGGCAAACCCACCATAAAGTCCATGGAGATATCTTTCCACTTCCATATAGGAATAGGCAAGGGCCGCAAATATCCTGGAGTACGCATATGATCTGCCTTAACTCTACCACAAGTGTCGCACTCCGCGACATGCCGGGTGATGTCCTGCTTTATGTTGGACCACCAGTACAAGTGGTGCAGATCATGATACATCTTGTTGCTGCCAGGATGGACAGACAGTTTTGAATGATGGGCTTCATTCAAAATTTTCCTATTTAGCTCCTCATTGGATGGAACCACCAGTCTATCCTTGTATCTCACTACTCCATGATCATCAACACTAAAGTGATGGCCATGCCCGTCGGCCATCAATTTTCTGATGTGGGGAATTTCTTTGGGATCTTGCCTTTGCTCTAGAATAATTTGCTCAAGCAACTCTGAGGTCAAGGCAATGTGAGCCAGCACTTCTGCATGGTTGAGAGACAAAGTTGTTTCCTCAACATGATGTGACTTTTGGCTCAAAGCATCGGCCACTATATTAGCCTTTCCTAAGTGATAATGGACTTCAAAGTTATAATCCTTTATCAATTCTAACCATCTCCTTTGCCTCATATTTAGCTCAGACTGAGTGAAAATATACTTGAGACTCTTATGATCTATAAAGATATGCACTTTGTTGCCCAACAGATAGTGTCTCCAAATCTTCAGAGCGTGGACCACAAAAGCGAGCTCTAAATCATGAGTGGGGTAATTTACTTCATGCTTTTTCAGTTGGCATAAAGCATAAGCTATTACATGCCCATCTTGCATAAGCACACACCCCAACCCTATCTTCACGGCATCACAGTATACAACAAAGGGCCTATCAATATCTGGTTGGGCCAACACAGGAATAGAGGTCAGAAATGTCTTCAGAGTTTGGAAAGCTTCTTTACAGGATGGACTCTAATCAAACTTAGCTTCTTTTTGGAGCAGCTTGGTCATTGACTGGGCTATCTTGGAGAAATCTAGAATGAAACAATGATAATACCCAGCTAGACCAAGGATTTAATGAATTTGGTGCACAGATCTAGAAGACTTCCATTCCAAGACATCTTGCACCTTGCCGGGATCTACTAAAACACCGCCAGGTGTCAACACATGCCCCAAAAACTATACTCGATCTAACCAAAATTCACACTTGCTAAATTTACCATAAAGCTTGTGTTCCCTTAGTCGAGACAGTACTATACGAAGGTGTTGGGCATGCTCTTCATCATTCTTGGAATAAATCAGTATATCATCAATGAATACTACCACAAACTTGTCTAGCGCCGGCATAAAGACTGAATTCATCAGATACATGAAGAAGGCAGGAGCATTGGTGAGACCAAAGAATATCACTAGGTACTCATACAGCCCATACCTAGTAGAAAAAGTTGTCTTTGGTATATCATGTGGTCTGATCTTGATCTGATGATAGCCTGATCGGAGGTCAATCTTCGAGAACACCTTGGCACCAGCTAGCTAATCGAACAAAGTATCTATGCGGGGCAACAAGAGAGGACAGTGGTGCATCACGAGATTGATGGAGATATTGTTGGTCTTAATATTGGTGCTAATCCACTTTTGAGAAAAGAAAAAGTATTTGGATTAGTCACACTTGGACTTGCATGCACATGGCTAGTTGAGGAGTGTGTTTTAGGCTTAACGTGTAGGTGTTGTTGGTGCATGAACTGTTGCGCAGGTAGCGAGCGAGCGGCGTGCTCAGCGGGCTGAGCCTATGGAGAAGACGACTTGCGCAGAGAGGAGCATCATGGTTAGCTAGGATAGGGTAAGAATGTGCAGCCCTACAGCAAGGCATTAATGGATGGCACGTGAATTTCTACGAGCTGCTGTAGTCAGTCATCTTCGTTTGCTGAAGAGGGCGTGCAACACGCTAGAGGCTGCTGCCTAACTCACCATTCATGACACGACAAAGTAATGACATTGTGGCGAAACTTGCTAGTGAAGCGCCAGCTTGCTCTACGAGTGTGCTGAGGGCGTGCTCTGGGGATCAAGAAGGAGATGAAATAGAGAGAGATGGAGTTGGATCAGGATGACAATAGCGAGTTGAGCTGCGGGAGAATACTTAGACAAGGAATAAATTAGAGCTCAATTCGAGAAGTAGTGCAACAAAATTTAATTTCTCATTTTACCACATGCAATAATACATAAACATGATGCTCATGACATGGTTTTAGCAAAAACTATACAATGTAACACCGAGGGTGTTATAAATCTACCCCCCTAAAACAAAATCAACCTGAGATTTCATGTGCCTGGTGTGAGAAAGAGATAGGAATTACATTTCGACGCAACAACTAACTATCAGAACTAGAAAGGAGGTGGGGGTAATGCTTCAATAGGTAACTCTCTTGTTCCCACATGGCCTCATCCTCTGAATGATTTTGCCATTGCACTTTGTAGAACTTTACCACCCTGTTTCTGGTCACTCTTTCTTTCTCGTCCAGAATCTTGAAAGGGTGCTCAACATAAGTCAAATCAGGCTGGAGGGAAAGCCCTTCAATTTCTACAGTTTCATCAGGCACCCGCAGACATTTCTTCAACTGGGAGACGTGAAACACATCATGAACCACAGACAAGATATCGGGGAGCTGGAGTCGATACGCCACTGGACCACACTATGCCAAAATCTTGTAGGGACCCACATATCGTGGAGCTAACTTGCCATGGATGCAAACTGATGCACCCCTCTCATAGGAGACACCTTGAGATACACATAATCTCTCACTCCAAACTGCAAAAGCCTCCTTCGTTTGTCTGCATAAGACTTTTGTCTGCTCTGAGCTGCCTTCAAGTGACTTCGAATAATGCCTACTTGCTCTCGAGTTGCATTGATGAAGTCTGGACCAAAGTAGCCACGGTCGCCCACTTCAACCCAGTTAAGCGGTGTTCTACACTTGTTGCCATACAGAGCTTCAAACGGTGCCATGCGAATGCTCTCTAGGTAGCTATTATTCTAGGAAAATTCCACTAGCTTCAAGCAGACATCCCACTTCTCAGGAAAAGAAATGGCACAAGCTCTCAACATATCCTCGAGCACCTGGTTCACCCTCTCAGTTTGGCCATCAGTCTGGGGGTGATAGGCTGAACTGCGGAGGAGACTAATCCGAAGACACTCCTGGAGTTGCTCCTAGAAGCAAGAGGCAAAAACTGATCCCCTATTAGAGATGATAGTGAGGGGAACTCTGTGTAGGGTGATAATCCTATCAAAGTATATCTCAACATACTTCTTGGCTATATATTTGGTGTCCACTGGAATAAAGTGAGCAGACTTGGTGAGACGGTCCATAATGACCCAAATAGAATCATAGCCTTCGGATGTGCGGGGCAAACCCACCACAAAGTCCATGGAGATATCTTCACACTTCCATACAGGAACAGGCAAGGGCTACAAATATCATGGAGTACGCATATGATCTGCCTTAACTCTTCCACAAGTGTCGCACTCCGCGACGTGCCAGGTGATGTCCTACTTTATGTTGGACCACTAATACAAGTGGCACAGATCATGATACATCTTGTTGTTGCCAGGATGGATAGACAGTTTTGAATGATAGGTTTCATTCAAAATTTTCCTTTTTAGCTCCTCACTGGATGGAACCACCAGTGTATCCTTGTATCTCACTACTCCATGATCATCAACACTAAAGTGAGGGCCACGCCCTTCGGCCATCAATTTTCTGATGTGGGGAATTTCTTCGGGATCTTGCCTTTGCTCTAGAATAATCTGCTCAAGCAACTCTGAGGTCAAGGCAATGTGAGCCAGCACTTCTGCATGGTTGAGAGACAAAGTTGTTTCCTCAACCTGATGTGACTTTCGGCTCAAAGCATTGGCCACTATATTGGCCTTTCCTAGGTGATAATGGACTTCCAAGTTATAATCCTTTATCAATTCTAACCATCTTCTTTGCCTCATGTTTAGCTTAGACTAAGTGAAAATATACTTGAGACTCTTATGATCTATAAAGATATGCACTTTGTTGCCCAACAGATAGTGCCTCCAAATCTTCAGAGCGTGGACCACAGTAGCCAGCTCTAAATTATGAGTGGGCTAATTTACTTCACGCTTTTTCAGTTGGCGCAAAGCATAAGCTATTACACGCCCATCTTGCATAAGCACACACCCCAACCCCGTCTTCAAGGCATCACAGTATACATCAAAGGACCTATCAATATCTAGTTGGGCCAACACAGGAGCAGTGGTCAGAAATGTCTTTAGAGTTTGGAAAGCTTATTCACAAGATGGGCTCCAATCAAACTTAGCTTCTTTTTGGAGCAGCTTGGTCATTGACTAGGCTATCTTGGAGAAATCTGGAATGAAACGCCGATAATACCTAGCTAGACCAAGGAATTAACGAATTTGGGGCACTGATCTGGGAGACTTCCAATCCAACACTTCTTGCACCTTGCTGGGATCTACTGAAACGCCGTTAGGTGTCAACACATGCCCCAAAAACTACACTCGATATAACCAAAATTCACACTTGCTGAATTTAGCATAAAGCTTGTGTTCCCTTAGTCGAGACAGTACTATCCGAAGGTGTTGGACATGCTCTTCATCATTCTTGAAATAAATTAGTATATCATCAATGAATACTACCACAAACTTGTCCAGCGCCGGCATAAAGACGGAATTCGTCAGATACATGAAGAAGGCAGGAGCATTGGTGAGACCGAAGAACATCACTAGGTACTCATACAACCCATACCTAGTAGAAAAAGTTGTCTTTTGGTATATCATGTGGTCTGATCTTGATCAGATGATAGCCCAATCGGAGGTCAATCTTCGAGAACACCTTGGCACCAGCTAGCTGATCGAACAAAGTATCTATGCGGGGCAACGAGAGAGGACAGTGACGCATCACGAGATTGATGGAGATATTGCTAGTCTTAATATTAGTGCTAATCCACTTTTGAGAAAAGAAAAAGTATTTGGATTAGTCACACTTGGACTTGCATGCACGTGGCTAGTTGAGGAGTGTGTTTTAGGCTTAACGTGTAGGTGCTGCTGGTGCATGAATGTGTTGTGTGGGTAGCGAGCGAGCGGCATGCTCAGCGGGCTGAGCCTATGGAGAAGACGACTTGCGCAGAGAGGAGCATCATGGTCAACTAGCACAGGGTAAGAACGTGCAGCCGTACAGCAAGGCATTAATGGATGGCACGTGAATTTCTACGAGCTGCTACGGTCGGTCATCTTCGTTTGCTGAAGAGCGTGTGCAACATGCTAGAGGTTGCTGCCTAACTCGCCATTCATGACACGACGAAGTAATGGCACTGTGGCGAAACTTGCCAGTGAAGGGTACTGCAAGCATCCTACGCGGCCTTACTCTACGAGTATGCTGAGAGCATGCTCCGGAGATCAAGAAGGAGATGAAATAGTGAGAGATGGAGTTGGATCAGGATGACAATAGTGAGTTGAGCTACGGGAGAATACTTGGACAAGGAATAAATTAGAGCTCAATTTGAGAATTAGTGCAACAAAATTTAACTTCTCATTTTACCACATGCAATAATACATAAACATGATGCTCATGATATGGTTTTAGCAAAAATTGTACAATGTAACACTGAGAGTGTTACACTGACGTGGTCGGATCCTTGGGTGCTTCCGCAAGCAGTCAGCGCCCCTTCGTCGATGCTAGGCCGCAGCACATGGTGGAGTGCCGTGGGGCCAAATCCTAGCGCTGCCCTGTCGGTCCGTCTTCGTCAGTGCTTCAGCTCATCTCCGAGGTGGCGGCGGCAGCAACAGCGTGGGCTGGCTCGCATCTCGGCGGTGGCGGCGTCGTCGTGATTCGATGCGTGTGTCTGTCTCGCATCCCTATTGTTCGGCATGCTTCACAAGTGCATCAGTAAGTAATACACGTAACCTGTATGCTTTGCATTACGATGACATCGACAACTAATACCTTGCATCTTCCTGTATGCTTTGCATTCTTCTCCTCAAAAATTGTGAAAAGTGGTTGAATCGACAGGAGGGCCTGTGCAGCCGATGGATGCGCCAACATCAGCAGTCTGCTCCACCGGTTGCATAATATGGTAAGCGTTGTCCGGTCCTCTTTTTTCACATATTCTTTAGTAGATTTGTCTCCCGTATAAATGAGTTAGCTTCTTATTCAAGTCGGCATCTACTTTCGTTTAAATTTGCAATAATAACATATCGTTAGATCGTTGTGTCTTCATTTCTCATAATTGGTGGTTTTTATTTGCAACCCATCATCCTAACTTCTGATTTCTCGCTCACTCATGTGTAGGAAACAAGAACAATGGAAAAGCTATCGGAATTGATGAACTTAGCTATTTTATGATTTTGTTATGCTATTAAGTTTTTTTTGTATGATTTTGATAAGATCCCACTGCAACGTGGTGTGTATTATTGCTGTGAAACTTGTTAAATTTGGTTAATCTGAATATGATATTGGATGCAATGATATTGGGTTGTGCATATGCTCAGATTTGAATTATATATATATATATATATATATATATATATATATATATATATATATATATATATACACACACACACACACACGGATTGAATTTGAATTGTAAATTTGAATTTTTTTATGAAAAAATATACTATAGGGGCGGTTCTAGACTGAACCGTCCCTACAAACAGGTATTATAGGGGCGGCTAGTACTATGGCTGCCCCTACAAATCAATTTTATAGAGACAGCTGGTGTACAAATCAATTTATAAGGGCGGCTAATAACACCAGCCGCCTCTACAAAACGATTTGTAGAGTTGGTTTTAGAGACGGTATGATAGGAGCGGCTGGCCGAGCCGCCTCTACAAACCATCGTCAGCCTCCCCTACAAATGCTTATTGTAGTAGTGTATGGCTCTGAGCGCAGCCCAATTTCCCTCCATAATTTACTTGCAGTAGCTTAAGAGAAAAATCCTATTCATCTGGACCATCTGAAAACCTCAAGTATTTCTTGTGGGCTTCCCAATCTATAGCATTTGTTGTGGCCTAGTATAGCTGGACGGGCCTCACGTGCCTTATTTTGGACAGGAAAGAGTCTTGCCTGCCTAAACTCGTCTAAGTTTAAAATCAGGGACATAGTCTCCCCTCCACACCCTCATGACCTTTTTTTTAGAATTACACTCATTACTTTATTTGAATGCGCTTGCATGTATCTTAGTCCATATATATCGGAGTAGATTGAGATAAAAAATAATTAATTTTCATCTCAATCCACATAAATACATGTGGATTGAGATAAATATGAGTGCAGCCAAATAATTCCTAACTAGCAAACATATTTGTGCGTTGCAACGGGAGAAAAAAAAACTATCAAATGTTCAACATGTTCGCTTCATCTTGTTGCACAACTGCAGCGCCCACGACACCTTAATTTGTATAGACGCTACTTTTGATGTTGTGAGTGGTTGCTGTAGTAATCACAAACGAACAGGCTTGTTAATGTAAGCAAGGATCACAATGTTACATGTCTATTTATTTTTTTGAATCTATTTATAAAATTAAAAAAAACTATACTTTATTTTATGATGACCATAGCAACCATAATATAAGTTAATATTGGCAATAATACGACAATTTACTATGAATTATGTATTGGATTAAAATACAACCTTGGTAGATTTTTTCTTTTGTTATTTACCGGCACAAAATATTTACTCGCAAATATATTTTAACTTTAGTTTTCATTACTATCCATGTGTTGGTAGAGTTAGATATCAAGTTCCATGACTTGTTTTAAGGATCCATAGGAATATGTAATTTTAATATTTTACTAAAGTCAGCAAGGGATTAGTTGTCATCATGTCTTGGCTTCCACGTGTCAGCCTTTACCGAAAGTTGCACCGGTATGTGCAGACAACTTAGATATTTGCATTCTTATGTGCGGATAGCGTGGAGAAATATTTGTTTTGATTAGATTGTATGACAAACTGTTCAAGATTAGTTTACAGTTTAATAATTAGTTAAGCCATCGGCTAATTCATGTCATAATAATAATATATTTCTATTTAAAACTAATTACTTAGTAATAGAAATATTTGTTTATTAAATTAGGATCAAAGTTGAAAGATCCTAAGACTGTATTTATTATTTATCTATTTTAGTAGAGAAAAACAGAATTACTTCATCAGAAAATTAGAAATAAAAAATTAAAACACAGAAAGGACAACATGGCAAAAAAAATAAAGGGAAATCACCATGGGGCGGGGACGTCACTTTCACCAAACCCTAGGTACGGAACCCAAACAACCGGTAGAAGATAAAAAAAAAAAAGAGAATGCAGCGGAAGTAGAAACTGAGACGGAAACGGAAAAAAAGAACGCTCCAAGTGTGCACTGCACGGCTCGTGTACGTCGTCAAGGATCTCTCTGGCCGTCGTGTCATTTTCAGCTCGATCGACTAGTACCCGTGGCCACCACTTGAGGCAAACTGCTATACCGGCCGTGCCTGAGACGAGATCATGCATGCGCGCACCTTGACAATGACTTGCGTGGAAATGCAACTAACGGCGGCCTCAGGCACGGCACTTTCGTCGATCCACGAATGGCTGATACAGACGGTGATGTGGGGCTGAAAACTTCTTCGGCTGCTACGTCATCAGTGGTGCCGCAGCAGTTGTACGCGTGAAGACGACGTAAATGAACGGTGGTAGGCATTGAAACGGAGCTCGCGTCGCCATCGCCGATCGACGAGACGACGGTCGTCACCTCTCCGACGCCGATCCATCGCTGGCGCGCCACCAACCGCGGCTGATGGTCGCGTCGTGTTTGTATATCCACTAGTCAGTACGGACGCGTGGCTGATTCCATGTCTTCTTCAAAATAAAGGATTCCTTGGCTTGACCAACTAGCTATTAACCGTTTTATTTGCTTCTCGTCTGCTTGGCTGCTAGCTAGTGTTTTTGAATTTGATCTCAGCTCGTTGTAGTACTACGTGATTAGCTCCGATTCAAAGAGTTGGTCCGACATGTCTCTTTCACCTTGCGACTTGCGAACCAGCAGAAACAATTCAAATGTTATGAATCTAGCTTGGTACTATTCGTCTTCTAGGTAACTAGATCCTACGTACTACGTACGACGACACAATCATTTACAATTGTTTTCTCTCCTTAATTAAGGGCAGAGTCAAGTTTCACCAACCGTATGTAGCACAAAATTGGAGCAAGAGAAAGACTTCCCAAACGGATTCTAAAAAGACAAACATTCAGAGTCTCGTGTGTCTACAAGTTATGGCCTGAAGTCACACGAAGCTGAGGGTCGAGCCATATCAGTATGGCACGAAGTCCCACCCCTAGCTGGGAGATGGTCTAATAAATAAGGGTACCATAGTAATTTGAGTTTCACACTAATTTGTTCAACAAAAAGGCAAGTTTCTAAGATAGAGTCACAATGTCTCTCTCTTGATTGTTGCCTATAACATTCATTTGACACTCAACATTGTAGTGCAGGAAGAATCCGTGCGGTGTTGCGTAGGACACTTGTTCTAAATATAAGCATACCAGCATACAGTAGCGTTTGATTTGGTAGACGTGAGGTCGAATTGAACAGCAAGTTACGAATGATCAAGAAGGATGAAAAAGAAACACAAAAGCCACTGAACCATTATTATCTAGGGAGATTCGAGAAAAGAGATTCAATACCCGTATCGTAACCAACATCAACCAGGACAACCAATATGGCAAGAGACACACATGGCTGTTGCCTATAAGTTGTTCACAGTGGAAACACAACCAAGCACTATATGACCTGCCATAAAGTGTTGATAGTTCCTGTACAATTATTAATTGGCAGTTCATTGATTATATACGATGAGTCTTTTTCATTCTTATAACAATATACAATCCTAGTTACTAGCTGGATCTTTTTACATAATATAAGGCGACGTTTGGTTGCGAGGATTACCTTGGATGGGGTGAGTCCATCCTCGATTTGAGAGTGTTTGGTTCTGGGCATTTGGGGATGGGACCGCCCCTATGGGGAATATTTCCCTCAGATGCGAGGCGTCCCTGTCCCCAGATAACGAGTGGACGGGGACGTCCTCCTAGGACAACGTCCTCTTTCGTCTCGTCGTGGGTGAAGTAGCGCCACATGTGGGCATGGGGCCACGACAGCGAGCGGAGCTACTCGACCTATACTAGTAGGACTCATGGGTGGATATATTTATGAACATAGTTTTCATAAAATTCCTGTAACGTAAATGCTCAACACATATATATCCAGTTATTATTCAAAATAAGGGTTATGCACCATGGCTTGCCTTGGGCAAACGCGGTGTTAGCAAAGTCAGTGATGGGTGGCTCCAGAACGTCGTCCTGCACGAGGACCTCCTCCTCGTACTCTTCAACGACTTCGTCGTACTCCTACTCGCCGAATGTCACGATCTCCAGTGGCTCGTTCTCTATATGCATGCAGCGATGATAATGCAATAATTAATATTTAGGCAACCACAACTCTTAAAATAAGAACACGCTTATCATGGTAACAAGCTAGCTCTACTGATCTCATACCAACTAATTTCTTATATTATTTCATATGCTTTAAATTAGGGTATGTTAGCTACCTTAATAAATTAGCTATTCAGAGGCTACAAAAATTAGAGAGAGCATCTAATATTATCATGAGTCTACTGTAAAATTTTCAGGGCTAGCATTTCTACCCATGCATCATAAAAAGTCATTCCCTAAATAACCATAATAATAACAAGCAACCTAGAATTAATAAGTAACCCTAAAACATCGTAGAACCATACGAACAAAATACACCAACAGATAGATCAGGAATTTAGGAATCTAACAAAATTTATTTCACAATAATTAAATAAATTCAAATGAGCTCTAGAGGTGGAGAAATGATATTATTGGAGGAGGCTAATCATGCTATTGGACTTGTTGACCAGCACCTGACTGTGAGTCTAGAAATAATGGAAATAGAGAATAAAGGAATCCTTACATGTTAGCTACCTCGGTCGATTATAGCTCGGAGAGGGAGATCGATAGGGTGAGTTGGAGCTCGAAGAGAGAGAGAGAGACTGGAGAGGCGAGAGGAGCAAGCAGCGGCGCAGGATGACGGCGAGCTCGGTGTCGCCCTTTTATAGGCAGGAGAAGCGAAGGTGCGACAATAACGCGTCGTAAGGTTAGTGGCTAACTAGCATGCTTAAAGGTAATAAAGCGTTGCTTGTGCACGACGTGCTGCTCGGGCGAACAGTGTTTTGTTCGGTGAACAGTATTTCTATGGTGAACAGTGCTTGGATTTCACATGATGGACTTGAGTGGGTCTTTGGTCCTTCAACGTGTCAACTGGGTTGGCATTAAAGAGTGCATATGTGCTAAATGGATTAAGAAGGGAGAAGGAGACCACAGGTCAAGGAAATAACGGAGGAGGAGACCATGGGTCAATGAAATATTGGAGAACGAGGGAATTATTGCAGGCTAGCTATCTCAGTCGATTATAGATCATGAAGGAAGTTCGACCGAGCGCAGCTTTCTCAGGCAAGAACATAGGAACACGATTTGGGGAGTAAGATGGTGAGCGGCGGAGCGCAGCTCTAGAGCTCGGCGTGATGGGAGGGTTGCTCGGCATGTCCTTTGTACGCAGGAGACGCGGGGCTGGAGGTGGAGCTGACACTGGGAAAAATGCCTGGCGTGCGCAACACACTATGGCAGCGGCAGCGCGACGTGCGCTGATAATTTTGCAAGGCGATTAGCAAGCAAAGTAAAGGCAGGGGTGATTAGAAGAATGAGAGAGGACAATGGCGCGTCGCGACATTGATGGAGATATTGCTGGTCTTAATATTGGGTGCTAATCCACTTTTGAGAAAAGAAAAAGTTTTTGGATTAGTCACAATTGGACTTGCATGCATGTGGCTAGTTGAGGAGTGTGTTTTGGGCTTAACGTGTAGGTGTTGCTAGTGCATGAACGTGTTGCGTGGGTAGCGAGCGAGCGGCGTGCTCAGCGGGCTGAGCCTATGGAGAAAATGACTTGCGCAGAGAGAAGCATCATGGTCAGCTAGCACAGGGTTATGGATGGCACACGAATTTCTACAAGCTACTGCGGTCGGTCATCTTCGTTTGCTGAAGAGCGCGTGCAACACGCTAGAGGCTGCTGCCTAACTCGTCATTCATGACACGGCGAAGTAATGACACTGGCGAAACTTGCTAGTGAAGGGTACTGCAAGCGTGCTACGCGGGCTTGCTCTACGAGTGTGCTGAGGGCGTGCTATGGGGATCAAGAAGGAGATGAAATAGAGAGAGATGGAGTTGGATCAGGATGACAATAGTGAGTTGAGCTGCGGGAGAATACTTGGACAAGGAATAAATTAGAGCTCAATTTGAGAAGTAGTGCAACAAAATTTAATTTCATATTTTACCACATGCAATAATACATAAACATGATGCCCATGACATGGTTTTAGCAAAAACTGTACAATGTAACACCGAGGGTGTTACAAATCTACCCCCCCTAAAACAAAATCTTGACCCGAGATTTCATGTGGCTGGTGTGAGAAAAAGATAGGAATTATATTTCGACGCAGCAACTAACTATCAGAACCAGAAAGGAGGTGGGGGTAATGCTTCAATAGGTAACTCTCTTGTTCCCACGTGGCCTCATCCTCTGAATGATTTTGCCATTGCACTTTATAGAACTTTACCACCCTGTTTCTGGTCACTATTTCTTTCTCGTCCAGAATCTTGAAAGGGTGCTCAACATAAGTCAAATCAGGCCGGAGGGGAAGCCCTTCAATTTCTACAGTTTCATCAGGCACCCGCAGACATTTCTTCAACTGGGAGACGTGAAACACATCATGTACCGCAGACAAGATATCGGGGAGCTAGAGTCGATACGCCACTGGACCACACTGTGCCAAAATCTTGTAGGGACCCACATATCGGGGAGCTAACTTGCCATGGATACAACCCAATGCACCCCCCTCATAGGAGACACCTTGAGATACACATAATCTCTCACTCCAAACTACAAAAGTCTCCTTCGTTTGTCCACATAAGACATTTGTCTGCTCTGAGCTGCCTTCAAGTGACTTTAAATAATGCCTACTTGCTCTCGAGCTGCTTTGATGAAGTCTGGACCAAAGTAACCACGGTCGCCCACTTCAACCCAGTTAAGCGATGTTCTACACTTCTTGCCATACAGAGCTTCAAATGGTGCCATGCAAATGCTCTCCAGGTAGCTATTATTGTACGAAAATTCCGCTAGCCTCAAGCAGACATCCCACTTCTCAGGAAAAGAAATAGCACAAGCTCTCAACATATCCTCGAGCACCTGGTTCACCCTCTTAGTTTGGCCATTAGTCTGGGGGTGATAGGCTGAACTCCGGAGGAGACTAATCCAAAGACACTCCTAGAGTTGCTCCCAGAAGCGAGAGATAAAAACCGATCCCCTATTAGAGATGATAGTGAGGGGAACTCCGTGTAGGGTCATAATCCTATCAAAGTATATCTCAGCATACTTCTTGGCTATATATTTGCTGTCCACTGCAATAAAGTGAGCAGACATGGTGAGACGGTCCATAATGACCCAAATAGAATCATAGCCTTTGGATGCGCGGGGCAAACCCACCACAAAGTCCATGGAGATATCATCCCACTTCCGTACAAGAATAGGCAAGGGTTGTAAATATCCTAGAGTACGCATATGATCTGCCTTAACTCTACCACAAGTGTCGCACTCCGTGACGTGCCGGGTGATGTCCTGCTTTATGTTGGACCACTAGTACAAGTGGCGCAGATCATGATACATCTTGTTGCTGCCAGGATGGATAGACAGTTTTGAATGATGGGCTTCATTCAAAATTTTCCTTTTTAGCTCCTCATTGGATGGAACCACCAGTCTATCCTTATATCTCACTACTCCATGATCATCAACACTAAAGTGAGGGCCACGCCCTTTGGCCATCAATTTTCTGATGTGGGGAATTTTTTTGGGATCTTGCCTTTGCTCTAGAATAATCTGCTCAAGCAACTTTGAGGTCAAGGCAATGTGAGCCAGCACTTCTGCATGGTTGAGAGACAAAGTTGTTTTCTCAATCTGATGTGAGTTTCGGCTCAAACCATCGGCCACTACATTGGCCTTTCCTGGGTGATAATAGACTTCCAAGTTATAATCCTTTATCAATTCTAACCATCTCCTTTGCCTCGTGTTTAGCTCAGACTGAGTGAAAATATACTTGAGACTCTTATGATCTGTAAAGATATGCACTTTATTGCCCAACAGATAGTGCCTCCAAATCTTCAGAGCGTGGACCACAGCAGCCAGCTCTAAATCATGAGTGGGGTAATTTACTTCATGCTTTTTCAATTGGCGCAAAGCATAAGCTATTACACGCCCATCTTGCATAAGCACACACCCCAACCCTATCTTCAAGGCATCATAGTATACATCAAAGGGCCTATCAATATCTGGTTAGGCCAACACAGGAGCAGTGATCAGAAATGTCTTTAGAGTTTGGAAAGCTTCTTCACAGGATGGGCTCCAATCAAACTTAGCTTCTTTTTGGAGCAGCTTGGTCATTAACTGGGCTATCTTGGAGAAATCTGGAATGAAACGCCGATAATACCCAGCTAGACCAAGGAATTAACGAATTTGGTGCACAGATCTAGGAGACTTCCTATCCAACACATATTGCACCTTGCTGGGATCTACTGAAACGCCATTAGGTGTCAACACATACCCCAAAAACTACACTCGATCTAACCAAAATTCACACTAGCTAGATTTAGCATAAACCTTGTGTTCCCTTAGTCGAGACAGTACTATCCGAAGGTGTTGGGCATGTTCTTCATCATTCTTGAAATAAATCAGTATATCATTAATGAATACTACCATAAACTTGTCGAGCGCCGGCATAAAGACTGAATTCATTAGATACATGAAGAAGGTAGGAGCATAGGTGAGACCAAAGAACATCACTAGGTACTCATACAGCCCATACCTAGTAGAAAAAAGTTGTCTTTGGTATATCATGTGGTCTGATCTTGATCTGATGATAGCCTGATCGGAGGTCAATCTTCGAGAACACCTTGGCACCAGCTAGCTGATCGAACAAAGTATCTATGCGGGGCAATGAGAGAGACAGTGGCGCATCGCGAGATTGATGGAGATATTGCTGATCTTAATATTGGTGCTAATCCACTTTTGAGAAAAGAAAAAGTATTTGGATTAGTCACACTTGGACTTGCATGCACGTGGCTAGTTGAGGAGTGTGTTTTAGGCTTAACGTGTAGGTGCTGCTGGTGCATGAATGTGTTGTGCGGGTAGCGAGCGAGGGTGTGCTCAGCAGGCTGAGCCTATGGAGAAGACTACTTGCGCAGAGAGGAGCATCATGGTCAGCTAGCACAGGGTAAGAACGTGCAGCCGTACAGCAAGGCATTAATGGATGGCACGTGAATTTCTACGAGCTGCTACGGTCGGTCATCTTCGTTTGCTGAAGAGCGTGTGCAACATGCTAGAGGTTGCTGCCTAACTCGCCATTCATGACACGGCGAAGTAATGGCACATGGGCTTACTCTACAAGTGTGCTGAGAGCGTGCTCCGGAGATCAAGAAGGAGATGAAATAGTGAGAGATGGAGTTGGATCAGGATGACAATAGTGAGTTGAGCTACGGGAGAATACTTGGACAAGGAATAAATTAGAGCTCAATTTGAGAATTAGTGCAACAAAATTTAACTTCTCATTTTACCACATGCAATAATACATAAACATGATGCTCATGATATGGTTTTAGCAAAAATTGTACAATGTAACACTGAGAGTGTTACACTGACGTGGTCGGATCCTTGGGTGCTTCCGCAAGCAGTCAGCGCCCCTTCGTCGATGCTAGGCCGCAGCACATGGTGGAGTGCCGTGGGGCCAAATCCTAGCGCTGCCCTGTCGGTCCGTCTTCGTCAGTGCTTTGGCTCATCTCCGAGGTGGCGGCGGCAGCAACAGCGTGGGCTAGCTCGCATCTCGGCGGTGGCAGCGTCGTCATGATTCGATGCGTGTGTCTGTCTCGCATCCCTATTGTTCGGCATGCTTCACAAGTGCATCAGTAAGTAATACACGTAACCTGTATGCTTTGCATTACGATGACATCGACAACTAATACCTTGCATCTTCCTGTATGCTTTGCATTCTTCTCCTCAAAAATTGTGAAAAGTGGTTGAATCGACAGGAGGGCCTGTGCAGCCGATGGATGCGCCAACATCAGCAGTCTGCTCCACCGGTTGCATAATATGGTAAGCGTTGTCCGGTCCTCTTTTTTCACATATTCTTTAGTAGATTTGTCTCCCGTATAAATGAGTTAGCTTCTTATTCAAGTCGGCATCTACTTTCGTTTAAATTTGCAATAATAACATATCGTTAGATCGTTGTGTCTTCATTTCTCATAATTGGTGGTTTTTATTTGCAACCCATCATCCTAACTTCTGATTTCTCGCTCACTCATGTGTAGGAAACAAGAACAATGGAAAAGCTATCGGAATTGATGAACTTAGCTATTTTATGATTTTGTTATGCTATTAAGTTTTTTTTTTGTATGATTTTGATAAGATCCCACTGCAACGTGGTGTGTATTATTGCTGTGAAACTTGTTAAATTTGGTTAATCTGAATATGATATTGGATGCAATGATATTGGGTTGTGCATATGCTCAGATTTGAATTATATATATATATATATATATACACACACACACACACGGATTGAATTTGAATTGTAAATTTGAATTTTTTTATGAAAAAATATACTATAGGGGCGGTTCTAGACTGAACCGTCCCTACAAACAGGTATTATAGGGGCGGCTAGTACTATGGCTGCCCCTACAAATTAATTTTATAGAGACAGCTAGTGTACAAATCAATTTATAAGGGCGGCTAATAACACCAGCCGCCTCTATAAATCGATTTGTAGAGGTGGTTTTAGAGACGGTATGATATGAGCGGCTGGCCGAGCCGCCTCTACAAACCATCGTCAGCCTCCCCTACAAATGCTTTATTGTAGTAGTGTATGGCTCTGAGCGCAGCCCAATTTCCCTCCATAATTTACTTGCAGTAGCTTAAGAGAAAAATCCTATTCAACTGGACCATCTGAAAACCTCAAGTATTTCTTGTGGGCTTCCCAATCTATAGCATTTGTTGTGGCCTAGTATAGCTGGACGGGCCTCACGTGCCTTATTTTGGACAGGAAAGAGTCTTGCCTGCCTAAACTCGTCTAAGTTTAAAATCAGGAACATAGTCTCCCCTCCACACCCTCATGACCTTTTTTTTAGAATTACACTCATTACTTTATTTGAATGCGCTTGCATGTATCTTAGTCCATATATATCGGAGTAGATTGAGATAAAAAATAATTAATTTTCATCTCAATCCACATAAATACATGTGGATTAAGATAAATATGAGTGCAGCCAAATAATTCCTAACTAGCAAACATATTTGTGCGTTGCAACGGGAGAAAAAAAACTATCAAATGTTCAACATGTTCGCTTCATCTTGTTGCACAACTGCAGCGCCCACGACAGCTTAATTTGTATAGACGCTACTTTTGATGTTGTGAGTGGTTGCTGTAGTAATCACAAACGAACAGGCTTGTTAATGTAAGCAAGGATCACAATGTTACATATCTATTTATTTTTTGAATCTATTTATAAAATTAAAAAAAAACTATACTTTATTTTATGATGACCATAGCAACCATAATATAAGTTAATATTGGCAATAATACGACAATTTACTATGAATTATGTATTGGATTAAAATACAACCTTGGTAGATTTTTTCTTTTGTTATTTACCGGCACAAAATATTTACTCGCAAATATATTTTAACTTTAGTTTTCATTACTATCCATGTGTTGGTAGAGTTAGATATCAAGTTCCATGACTTGTTTTAAGGATCCATAGGAATATGTAATTTTAATATTTTACTAAAGTCAGCAAGGGATTAGTTGTCATCATGTCTTGGCTTCCACGTGTCAGCCTTTACCGAAAGTTGCACCGGTATGTGCAGACAACTTAGATATTTGCATTCTTATGTGCGGATAGCGTGGAGAAATATTTGTTTTGATTAGATTGTATGACAAACTGTTCAAGATTAGTTTACAGTTTAATAATTAGTTAAGCCATCGGCTAATTCATGTCATAATAATAATATATTTCTATTTAAAACTAATTACTTAGTAATAGAAATATTTGTTTATTAAATTAGGATCAAAGTTGAAAGATCCTAAGACTGTATTTATTATTTATCTATTTTAGTAGAGAAAAACAGAATTACTTCATCAGAAAATTAGAAATAAAAAATTAAAACACAGAAAGGACAACATGGCAAAAAAATAAAGGGAAATCACCATGGGGCGGGGACGTCACTTTCACCAAACCCTAGGTACGGAACCCAAACAACCGGTAGAAGATAAAAAAAAAAAAGAGAATGCAGCGGAAGTAGAAACTGAGACGGAAACGGAAAAAAAGAACGCTCCAAGTGTGCACTGCACGGCTCGTGTACGTCGTCAAGGATCTCTCTGGCCGTCGTGTCATTTTCAGCTCGATCGACTAGTACCCGTGGCCACCACTTGAGGCAAACTGCTATACCGGCCGTGCCTGAGACGAGATCATGCATGCGCGCACCTTGACAACGACTTGCGTGGAAATGCAACTAACGGCGGCCTCAGGCACGGCACTTTCGTCGATCCACGAATGGCTGATACAGACGGTGATGTGGGGCTGAAAACTTCTTCGGCTGCTACGTCATCAGTGGTGCCGCAGCAGTTGTACGCGTGAAGACGACGTAAATGAACGGTGGTAGGCATTGAAACGGAGCTCGCGTCGCCATCGCCGATCGACGAGACGACGGTCGTCACCTCTCCGACTCCGATCCATCGCTGGCGCGCCACCAACCGCGGCTGATGGTCGCGTCGTGTTTGTATATCCACTAGTCAGTACGGACGCGTGGCTGATTCCATGTCTTCTTCAAAATAAAGGATTCCTTGGCTTGACCAACTAGCTATTAACCGTTTTATTTGCTTCTCGTCTGCTTGGCTGCTAGCTAGTGTTTTTGAATTTGATCTCAGCTCGTTGTAGTACTACGTGATTAGCTCCGATTCAAAGAGTTGGTCCGACATGTCTCTTTCACCTTGCGACTTGCGAACCAGCAGAAACAATTCAAATGTTATGAATCTAGCTTGGTACTATTCGTCTTCTAGGTAACTAGATCCTACGTACTACGTACGACGACACAATCATTTACACTTGTTTTCTCTCCTTAATTAAGGGCAGAGTCAAGTTTCACCAACCGTATGTAGCACAAAATTGGAGCAAGAGAAAGACTTCCCAAACGGATTCTAAAAAGACAAACATTCAGAGTCTCGTGTGTCTACAAGTTATGGCCTGAAGTCACACGAAGCTGAGGGTCGAGCCATATCAGTATGGCACGAAGTCCCACCCCTAGCTGGGAGATGGTCTAATAAATAAGGGTACCATAGTAATTTGAGTTTCACACTAATTTGTTCAACAAAAAGACAAGTTTCTAAGATAGAGTCACGATGTCTCTCTCTTGATTGTTGCCTATAACATTGATTCGACACTCAACATTGTAGTGCAGGAAGAATTCGTGCGGTGTTGCGTAGGACACTTGTGCTAAATATAAGCATACCAGCATACAGTAGTGTTCGATTTGGTAGGCGTGAGGTCGAATTGCACAGCAAGTTACGAATGATCAAGAAGGATGAAAAAGAAACACAAAAGCCACTGAACCATTATTATCTAGGGAGATTCGAAAAAAGAGATTCAATACCCGTATCGTAACCAACATCAACCAGGACGACCAATATGGCAAGAGACACACATGGCTGTTGCCTATAAGTTGTTCACAGTGGAAACACAACCAAGCACTATATGAACTGCCATAAAGTGTTGATAGTTCCTGTACAATTATTAATTGGCAGTTCATTGATTATATACGATGAGTCTTTTTCATTCTTATAACAATATACAATCCTAGTTACTAGCTGGATCTTTTTACACAATATAAAGTGACGTTTGGTTGCGAGGATTACCTTGGATGGGGTGAGTCCATCCTCGATTTGAGAGTGTTTGGTTCTGGGCGTTTGGGGATGGGACCGCCCCTAAGGGGAATATTTCCCTCAGATGCGAGGCGTTCCTGTCCCCAGATAACGAGCGGACGGGGACGTCCTCCTAGGACGGTGTCCTCTTTTGTCTCGTCATGGGTGAAGTAGCACCACATGTGGGCATGGGACCACGACGGTGAGCGGCCACGCAGGCATGGGGGTTCCGGCGGTGTGGGGTATAACCCCCGATACCTACAAGGTTGTACATGGGCCGAGCTGCTAGGGGAGACCCAGCCCATAAGACTATGCCACGCGGAGCACAACACAAGTCAGTGTTCCTCGCAAGACTGCGTGAAGATCCTTGGCGATCAAGGATGATCTATTCGGATATGCTAGATTCGACAATCTCTATGATTCCTATCTTGTAAACCAATCAGGATAGAAACAACCGACCTGTAACCCTACCCTGGAGCTATATAAGGCGGGTAGGGACCCCCTCGTTTTCATCGAATCTCTGATAATACAAACCACAAAGACACAGGACGTAGGGTATTACGTCAAGCTGATGACCCGAACCTACCTAATCGTTGTCTCTTGTGTTCTGTGTCACTATCCGGTTCCCTCACGTGCACCTCTACCACTGTGGACATACCCCTCGGTAGACTGCCGGACGTATTTCATTGATAGTGGCGAGCTAGGTAGGGGGTGCGTGCTGAATCCATGGCAAGCCAGATGGTCCGCTTTTCGACCTCCATGGCTTTCTCGAGCCGGGCTAGATCTTCATGGTTGGATCCATGACCTAGGTCATCGGCCCCGACGGTAACATAAAGATGGTGGAGGCGGTGCTGGGTCACCCTATGCCGACCGCGTCAACACCTGCAACGTCATCTCTGATCCCAGCGCCCCACCAATGAGTTAGGAGATCCATCAACAATGACGATCTGATTGCATCCATCGATCAGGCCATAGACCGCTTAGCGGAATGCCAGCTCCTCGTGGATTCGGTCTTAGATCAATCTAGAGCGAGCGATGAATTTCCTGCACTCCAAGATCACTAAGCCGCTGCAACCGAGCGACCTGCTCGGCCACATCGTTCGAGGTAGCTAGATTCCGATCTGGTGATCATGGCCACTCTAGAGGGGTGCACGGCACGACGTCGACCACTTTCGGCTACCAACCTACACTTGGCCGATTACAAGGCCCCGACGGAGAACCCGCCGAAGCCATATCCCTTCAGGCTGGAGGGTGCGGGATCCACGTACCATAACGCCATCCACCACCTCTTCGCCGACCATGTCAAGCACAACTGCGTCACCGACCTCTCTATGATTGAGTCAACTAAGTCTGATCAGCCCGTGCCCATGATCAACATGGTGGCCATTCGCTAGCTTATGGACGACTCCCTCCACGACGTCCTAGAGGAGAGCCCCAGCAATTACTCCGAGGGCTAAACCAAGACTGCATCAAGTTGCTATACTTTCCCTTTGGGGTTTGGGGGCATGATTTTCCACGTCAGCCACGACAGCACCACTAGGGATGGCGAAACCTTCAATGAGCGCAACGCTCTCCTAACAAAGGACGTCGATCACCAACATCATCGAGATGTAGAGGTGGCCCGTGGGGGTGACATGGATGGACATGGTCCATCGCGCCGGGGGTGTAATCTGGAGGAGTTCGACATGGTGGGTGACCAGCCGGTCCACCAGACCCCAAGCCCCAATCTCGTCGTTGCTTGCAACGAGCTTGAGAAACTCCCTCAAACTCCAAAGGTCGAGAAGGTCTGAGCGCATATCATAGCCAATCAAGTCCAAGTCAATGAGTTTCGGAACCCCAACCCATCTTATTTGACCGCATCGGCTCATAGCCACCACTCCCGCCACGACGGAGGAAGTCAACATCAAGGTGTCGACCACCCACGACACCATGGCGGTGGCCCCTATCTCTATAGAGGATCCAGGGTGACTATGAAGGACATTCATGCTAAGACACATGCCCTCCATGCCCCCAGGGAGGCTGAGGTGGCAACCGTGATGCCAATCAGGAGGTCAATCAACCCCCGCGCGATGCCCGCGAGCTCATCAATGCCACTCTCAATGCACGGAGCACTGGTGGAGGTAGTTCGATGAAGAGCATGGAGCACCTACTGCACCCCGAGCACCACCCATTGCCCCCGTTGCTGGCTCCGGACTCTGACCCTTCGCGGCGAGGCTCTGAGCCATCCGATGGCCTACGGGTTTCAAGATCATCTGGGTGAACACCTATGACGGCAAGGGAAATCCTGCCTAGTGGCTAACTCTCTACGAGATCACCGTGAGAGCTGTGGGTGGAAGTGAAGACATCATGGCAAACTACTTGCCTATCATGCTCAACCTATCTGCGAACAAGTGGCTTCTCATCCTACTGGAGAACTCCATCCGATCTTGGGATGACCTCAAAAAGGTCTTCACCAAGAACTAAATGGCTACATGCGAGCAGCCTGGCACCAAGTATGACCTGGAGAAGCTTCACTAAACCTCCAGGGAGTCCCTACGTAACTTCATTAGACACTTCTTAGAGACGAGGAACTTTGTGCCCAACATCAACGACGTCGAGGCCATCACCACATTCACCAAAGGGCTACAGCACGAGCAGCTCTATGGAAAGCTATACCACAAGAGGCCCACGACCATCGACGAACTGATACAAATTGCAAATGGCTATGCTGACATTGAGGAAGCCAAACGGGCTGCCCGTCCTGATCGCCACTCACACCACAACGACGATCGCCATGAGGAGAGACGCTACGACGATCATGACCGCCACCACGATGATTGCAACCGTCGCCATGATGATCATTAACACCACCAAGATGACCCCGAGCACCAGTGTGATGACCGCTTGGAGGGCTCGAAAGGCAGACAAGGCCGCCACCGCTAGCCTAACAACTCCGTCAACGCCATCAACACCCATGTTAAGCGCACCTACGATGCTAACTACACCAAGCTCATGGACGGTCCATGTCCTATCGATAAGGACACCAAGCACACCATGGGGAGTGTAGAGGCCAGAACAAAAGCATTCCACGGTGAACCAGCGAAAAGGCAAAGGTGCAACGACGACGAGACCAAAGACGGCCATGGCAGAGATCGAGACAAGAGCAAGGGTCCTCCCTACCAGGACACCACAAAGACTGTCGACACTATCTTTAGTGGGAGAGCTATCTCTGAGGACAAGCATGAGCAGAGGCTTGTAGCTCAATGTGTCTTGTCAGTTGCTACATACAACGGTCCTATTGCTGATCCCAAGTACCTCGACTAGTCAGAGCACCTGATCACCTTCTCTAGGGCCGACCAGTGGTCAGACATCCCATATCTAGGGCATTTCCCGCTTGTCCTAGATCCCATCATCAAGGACGTGAGCTTCTAGAAGGTCCTCATCGACGGAGGGAGCGCCCTCAACATCCTATTCGACGGGTCCCTAGAGGAGCTGGGGCCCAAGAAGGAAGATCTTACCCCCATGGACTCTCTATTTTAGGGGATCGTTCCTAGAAAAGCATCCCTACCTCTGGGACAGATTACATTGTTGGTACAGTTCGGCACCGCCAAGCACTTCTACGTTGACTATGTCAACTTCTTGGTTACCGATTTCAACATGGCATACCATGCCATACTTGGCCGACCAGCTCTCGCCAAGTTTATGGTCGTGCCACACTACACGTACCTGGTGCCGAAGATGCCAACGGAGCAGGGGATCCTCTCCCTATGTGCTAACATCGACATCGCCTACTACTGTAAAAAGGAAAGCTTCGTGCTCGCAGAGGCTACCGACATCTCCATCTGCATGCAGGACTACCTCTTGACTTCACAACAGATTTCCTTGAAAGAATTGGAGATCCCAACCATGGAGGTCGCCCCGATCATCAACCAAGTCCAAGGAGGTGAAGGAAGTGGTCCTCGTCCCCGGCGACCAGTCTAAGACTGCTCGGATCAGGGCTGACCTTGATCCCAAATAGGAAGATGTGCTCATCAGTTTCCTAAGGGAGCATGTCAACATGTTCATGTGGAAACCTACGGACATGCCCGATGTGCCTCGAGAGCTGATCGAGCACTCCTTGAATTTCTCGGCGACCGCCAAGCCGATTAAGCAAAAGCTTCGACGATTAACGTAGGATAAAAAGGAGGCAATTAGGGTAGATATAACCCGGCTCTTATTTGCCAGTTTTATAAAAGAAGTGTATCATCTGGAGTGGTTAGCCAACCCGGTTCTTATAAGAAAAAAGAATAAAGAATGGAAAATATGCATTGATTACACCGATCTCAACAACCACTGCCCTAAAGACCCCTTTAGCCTACCTCGCAATGATGAGGTCATAGATTCCACGGTCGGCTACAAGCTCCTATGCTTTTTAGATTGCTACTCTGGTTATCACTAGATCATGCTAAAGGAAAAAGACCAGATCAAGGCATCGTTCATCATGCCCTTCGGTGCCTACTGCTACACGACCATGTCCTTCAGGCTCAAGAACACGGGTGCGACTTATCAAAGAGCAATCCAGCGTTGCCTCAAGGACCAGATCAGGAAGAATGTCGAGGCTTACGTCGATTATGTGGTGGTTAAGTCAAAGACTGCCGACACCCTCATCGCCGACCACACCAAAGTTTTCAAAGCCCAGGAAGTATACCGATGGAAGCTAAATCCCACAAAGTGCATTTTTGGTGTTCCATATGGTATCCTACTAGGGAACATCGTCAACCACCTCAGCATTGAAGCCAACCCAAAGAATATTGTGGTGGTGACCAACATGAAGCCACCGACCTGTGTCAAGGATGTCCAGAAGGTAACGGGGTGCATGGCGGCTTTAAGTCATTTCATATCCCATTTGGGCAAAAAGGGACTTCCCTTCTTCAAGCTACTCAAAGCTCAAGAGAGATTCTTCTGGTCGGAGGACGCTAACAAGGCATTCACCGCGCTCAAGCGGTTCCTCACCACACCTCCAATCATGACCGCTCCCCAAAAGAATGAAAACCTGCTAATCTACATTGCAGCGACCAACCAGGTAGTCAGCACTGCCATTGTTGTCGAATGAGAAGAGGCCAAACATGCATACAAAGTCTAGCGCCTAGTCTATTTTATCAGCATGGTCCTAAATGAGTCTAAGACTGGCTACCCCTAGGTCTAGAAGCTGTTGTATGCCATCCTGATCATGTCTCAGAAGCTTCAACATTACTTCGACGCCTATCACATAGCAGTGGTTACTGGGTACCCACTCGGCGACATCCTCTGTAACAAGAAAGCCAACGACCGCATCATTAAATGGGCAGTTGAGCTCGACACCTATACCATCGACTTTAGGCCACGCCACACAATCAAGTCGTAGGCACTCACTGATTTCATCACGGAGTGGACGGATATGTAGACTCCTATCCCGGTTGACCACCCTGAGCACTGGACCATGTACTTTGATAGGTCTCTCAACCTCGACAATGCTAGGGCAGGCGTATATTTCATCTCTCCGTCAGGGGACAAGCTTCGCTATGTGTGGGGGTATGGCCCCCAAGACATGGGCCGCACCATCGGAGGTGGCCCGGTCCACAAGATCAAGGCATGCACGGTGCTGCTCGGCGTGCACCGCAAGAAATTGTATAGTACCAAATAGGCTACTTTACTTGTAACCTTGTCCCTCCAGACTATATAAGGAGAGGCAGGGGTCCCCTAGCGGACAAGATACATAGACGATCCATCAAGAGCTATCTACTACATCTCAATACAATACACCAAAGACGCAGGACGTAGGGTATTACGTCGATCAGACGGCCCGAACCTGTCTAAATCGTTGTCTCTACGCCTTGTGTCACCATCCGGTTCCTGATCACGAAGACCCCCCACTGACAAATCTACCATCGCAGGATACCCCTCGGTGGACTACCGATGATATTCTGTCGATAGTTAGCGCACCAGGTAGGGGTGTGCGCTTGATCCATGGCGAGCCAGATGGACCTCAAATCAACAACGCGTTCTCATCGTCAATATCATGGAGATCCATGCCGGTCCGCGATGACGATTCATCGCTGGCTACACTAGCCCCCACGACAGCAGATCCAATCTCGGAACCACCTCCGAGGTCGCCTTCACCAACAACTCAGCGCCCGCTAGGTGCTCGCTGTCAACGCCGACCAGATAACGCCATACGCCGTTGACTAGACACTCTGTCCAAAGCTAGGTCATGCTTTAATATTCTTCTAAATATTCTCCGATCTTCGTATATCGCCATAATATTTCCCCGAACTGTTTTCTCCATATTTTCTCTCCAAATGATTTTTTGAACCCTCAAACAGTCCTGTTGATGCTCGGACGCCTCCAGAGATGGCCCTATCTCTGGCTCCTCCCTACACGTGCTACGAGCTCCGCGCTCTGCGTTATGGGTGGTCGGCAGCAACTCCTTGGTCACGCCTGTTCCTCCTACACGTGCACGAGCTCCGCGCTCCGTGTTATGGTTAACGGGCTAGCTAGGGCTAGAGAATTAGCTACACACTAACTGTTCGGGCAGTTTATATTAAATATAAATATATTTTCACACCAACTGATCGTCGAACTGCATACGCCGTTTCATCACCATTGCTGATTTTCTCTAGAGTTCATTTATTTTTACATCATGTACTATCCGTTCTACATGTTTGTATTGCAGGATCATCGTCCAGGTGATCGAATCACCTGGTGCTCGGGCTTCCTCACCGATCAACTAGTCAGACTACTCGGTTCATGGACTCCGTCGCCGACTAGTTGATCGGACTGTTCACCGGTCACTTCTACTCAATGTTCACTTCACCGCCGACCAGTCGACCAGACTGTTCGTCACTCGTGCTTCATCCCTAGCTACGTCGGTTACTCCTCGGCCCTCGGATTCTTCGTGCTCGAGGACTAACTAGGCACACTTCACCGCACGAATGTCGCCTGCTACGCCGGGGACTCCTTGGTGCTCGAACATCGCCGCCTATGCTAGGGACTCCTCGGTGCTCGGTCATCGCTAGCGACGCCGGGGATTCCTCACTCCACGGTGCTCGGACCTCGCCAGCTTCGCCAGGGACTCCTCGGCGCTCGGACATCGCCAGCTTCGCTGGGGACTCCTCGGTGCTCGGACATCGCCAGCTTCACCGAGGACTCCTCGGTGCTCGAACATCGCCGCCTACGCCGGGGACTCCTCGGTGCTCGGTCATTCCCAGCGACGCCGGAGACTCGTCAGTGCTCAGTCATCGCCAGCGACGCCGGGGACTCCTCGCTCCTCGGTGCTCGGATATCACCAGTGACGCTGGGGACTCCTCGCTCCTCAGTGCTCAATAATCGCCAGTGCCGCCTATGACTCCTCGCTCTTCGGTGCTCGGTCATCGCCAGCGCCGCCAGCGACTCCTCTCTCCTTGGTGCTCGGTCATCGCCAGCGACGCCGGGGACTCCTCGCTCCACGGTGCTCGGTCATCGCCAGCGACACCGGGGACTCCTCGCTCCTCAGTGCTCGGACATCGCCGCCTACGCCGAGGACTCGCTCCTCGGTGCTCGGACATCGCCAACGATGCCAGGGACTTCTCGCTCCTCGGTGCTCGGTCATCGCCAGCGATGCCGGGGACTCCTCGCTCCTCGGTGCTCGGTCATCGCCAGCAACGCCGGCGACTCCTCGCTCCTCGGTGCTCAGTCATCACCAGCGACGCCAGGGACTCCTCACTCTTCGGTGCTCGGTCATTGCCAGCGACGCCGAGGACTCCTCGCTCCTTGGTACTCGGACATCGCCGCCTACATTGAGGACTCCTCATTCCTCAGTGCTCGGACATCGCTAGTGACGTCGGGGACTCCTCGCTCCTCGGTGCTCAGTCATCGCCAGCAATGCCGGGGACTCCTCGCTCCTCGGTGCTTGGTCATCGCCAGCGACGCCGGGGACTCCTTGCTCCCCGGTGCTCGGTCATCGCTAGCGACATCGAGGACTCCTCGCTCCTCGATGCTCGGTCATCGCCAGCGATGCCGGGGACTCCTCGCTCCTTGGTGCTCGGTCATCGCCAGCGATGCCGGGGACTCCTCGCTCCTCGGTGCTTGGTCATCGCCAGCGACGCCGAGGACTCCTCGCTCCTCGATGCTCGGACATCGCCAGCGACACCGGGGACTCCTTGCTCCTCGGTGCTCGGTCATCGCCAGCAACGCCGGGGACTCCTCGGTGCTCGGTCATTGCCAGCGACGCCGGGGACTCCTCGCTCCTCGGTGCTCGGTCATCGCCAGCGACGCCGGGGACTCCTTGCTCCTTGGTGTTTGATCATTGCCAGCGACGCCGCAGACTCCTCGCTCCTCAGTGCTCGGACATCGCCAGCTTGGCCGAGGACTCCTCTGTGCTCGGACATCGCCACCTACGCCGGGGACTCCTCGGTGCTCGGTCATCGCCGGCGACGCCGGGGACTCCTCGCTCCTCGGTGCTCGAACATCGCCAGTGACACCGGGGACTCCTCGCTCCTCGGTGCTCGGTCATCACCAGCGACGTCGGGGACTCCTCGCTCTTCGGTGCTCGGTCATCGCCAGCTACGCCGGGGACTCCTCGCTCCTCGGTGCTCGGTCATCGCCAGCGATGCCGGGGACTGCTCAGTGCTTGGATCTTGCTATGTCTCATCGGTGTGCTATCAAGCTGCTCCATGCTGTTCGGATCAGGGTGCTGATCTTGGGCGGCGCGTCTAGGGTCTTGATACGTGCATGTCAAACGATGTCGGCAAGCTTTCTTTTTCTTTGACCCTGCTACAAGATTTATTTTTCATCTTCTAGCAGGCTCGGGGACTAAGTGGGCACACTTCACCTTGCGGTGAATGTGCTTGTTCTTATCTCGAGGCTACGCCCGGGGACTAGCTGCCTGCTCGGCTGGTCTTCTACTTTCTGACCCTAGCACCACGTGACTACGTTACCTACTATCAGGCTCGGGGACTAGCTGTGGGGGTATGGCCCCCAAGACATGGGCCGCACCATTGGAGGTGGCCCGACCCACAAGATCAAGGCTTGCACAGCGCTACTTTACTTGTAACCCTGTGCCTCCAGACTATATAAGGAGAGGCAGGGGTCCCCTAGCGGACAAGATACATAGACGATCCATCAAGATCTATCTACTAAAAAACAAGTTCCAACTTCATACCTTTCTGCTGGTCGGTACTGCGGCTAAGCTTCTCGGCCAGTGACTGGCTATCTGCCTCCATCTGCCGGCGCTCCATCTCCAACGCCAGGACTTTCACCTCCAAATCTTCTATGCGGTGGCGTTCTTGGAGTAGGCATATTTGGAGGTCGTTCACCAATGCCTATAGATTCTTATTCTCCTCCAGCACTGGGGCCATCTCCTCTAGTTGCCGCCGGCACTGCTCGGACACTATCATGATATTCTACAAAGAGCAAGAGGTCAAAATACTGCGAACTTCAAGGGACACAATAGAAGGATTTTTTAGGCTTACCTCAATACGGCCAATCATTGCCGCCAGGTTGTTTCTTAGCCTCTTCGTCTCAGCGCTCGCCTCCCCCTCCTCTAGCATTTCAAACTCTTTACTGTGCTGGATAACTGTGCGGAGGAGCTGAGGAGGTGGAGTGGGCTCCCACACAATTTCCTCAACTTCTACAGTAGCCTCCTATAGAGGTGCCCTCCTTGGTCGCTGTTGTGCTCGGACGGGTCGTCCGAGCCTTACCTCCGCTGTCGACGCCGCTGGTGCCATTGCTTGCTCAGCAACCGTGGGCGAATCCCGCGCGTGTTGCTCGGCGCATCCCCTGTGGCCCTTGCTCCTGCACTGGCAGGATCAGCCGACGTCACCGCTGTGCTCCATAGCCCCTCATCGCCCAAATCACCCTCAACGTGCGTCCCACCTCCAGGCGGCCCGGTAACTGGTGGATCCTCCAATGCAGACGCGGCAGGTTCCACAACCGCTGGTTGCTCCACGGTGGGGCAACTGGATCTTCTCAGCCTTGTCCCTGCTGGGGTACCAAAATGTAAACCGAGCCAATTAAGTATAACTAAATTCCCTAGAATCACATCTGCAAAAGGTTGCAGTTTAGTATGGCACCACTTGGAAAAATAAAAATTGTAAGAAACGTATAGGAGATAATCAACTTTTAGCCACTACTAGGAATGTTTAAAGGCTGCCTTCAGCTTGTGCCTATGTACTGTTATCGTTTAGGGGGCAAGCACCTGGCTACGAGATGACAACCTTGTCCAGCCACTGATCTTGCCGTGTGTATTCCTTGTTTAATTGAAAATAATGGCAAAAGGTAGTTGCATTCTGTGTGAAGTCATGTTCCTGTTGCCCATGTGTTTCCTGTTCCAGAACTCATGTTCTGTGCCTTGCCTGCAATAATGTATTTATACTATACCACAAGTGTATGTAAACTACTATCTGAGCCCCTGAGCGTTGGCCCTCTTTTGTTTCTGCTGGTTCATCACCTGTATGCATTTACTTAAGGTCGAAACAACTACATGTGTCAAATGCAAGACAGCTATATATTGCTGCTACTTACGCTCCAGTCATGTTCTTTTTCCCTTTGCATATGTCTATTTACCTTTTATTACTCTGTTAGATTGATTGATCAGCTACTGCTAGGCTTTAGCAATGCATGAAAAGACTACAAGATGAGTTTTAGGCCGTCATAAGTGTGACAAAATATTTGCTACTTACTTAAATCTTATTAGTTGCACTTTTATCATGTGGTTTCAGCCTTCCAGCTGGAAAATTATACATACTCACCTGCATCATATAGTATGAAGAATCGATTATGCAAAGGCAAAACATCACATATCATCATGCTGTCTCTTTTTTTACTTATTGGCTCTCAGTGTGAAATGGCGCATGTCAATTTGGAAACTTGTGAACTTCCATAGTAGTTTAGATTTTGTAGAATCTTTTGTTTTTTTGCAATGTAACAAAAATGATCAACAGGTATCACGTGAATAATGAATTAAGTGCAATCTCTATGTGTCAAGGAACCTTAGATATTAAGTGCATCACATATAAATATCAATCTTGTCTCACACGTTCTTCTCTTTTGTGCAGAATCAATCGGCGGCATCAAATAATAAGTCTCAAGACCCGAATTTGTCGTAGTGGTTCCAAGGGCCTCCACAGTGATTGCATTTGCATTTGTAGCTTAAAGTGACTTAGTTGTGACTTATGATGATGGTTTATTGTGAACTGTGATGATGGTTTATTGTGAATTGTGATGATGATTTATTATGCCTGTGAAATACAATTATGTCTGTGACATATAATTATGCCTGTGACGATGCTTTATTGTGAATTATGATGGTTTATTGTGAATTGAGAGGGGTCCGTTATACAGGACAGATTAGTAAAAAGGAGGTATTGGTAGCTTTGTCGAGTGTAACACTCGGTAAAGAGACGCTTTACCAAGTGTCGATCCAAAACACTCGGCGAAGAGACCAATTTCTGTTATTCTAGGAACCTTTTTTACCGAGTGTTTTGTCTTTGCCGAGTGTATTCAAATGGACACTCGGCAAAGCGACCATAAAAATCTGCCCGTTGCGCGCTTGTTTGCCGAGCGTATTGGGCGCGACACTCGGCAAAGTGTGCAATCTTTGCCGAGTGCTTTAGTCTTGGCACTCGGCAAACTTTATAACCTTTACCGAGTGTTTTGCTCTTGACACTCGGCAAACTTTAGAAACTCTGCCGAGTGTTTTGGAGCTGACACTCGGTAAAGTTTAGAAACGTTGCCGAGTGTTTTGCGCTTGACACTCGGCAAACTTGAGAAACTTTACCGAGTGTTTTTCCGTCGTGCATTCGGCAAAATCGCCGTCACCGTGCCATCCCGTTATCATTTTTTTGCCGAGAGTTTCTCTTTGCCAAGTGTTTATTGACACTCGACAAACTATTTGTCGAGTGCGCGATAAAAAACACTCGGCAAACTACTGTTTGTCGATAAAATAATGTTATGTATTGTATACCGAGTGTTACACTCGGCAAAGCATTTGCCGAGTGTTACACTCAGCAAAGCATTTGCCGAGTGTCTTTGGGCCAAAGCTACTGTATCCTGTAGTGGCGGCCAGGGATGGTAGGACGGACGTACGTGCGTCACCTGGTAGCTTCACCTCTCCTTTTTGCCCAAGTTTCTTGGTTATAGTTAGCTGCTTAGCTCAGTTTTGGACTATTGCGAAATTTATCCGGTTCTGCATACATACTACAGGGTCGTGATTCTTCAGTCATTCGATTACATTCACAGGTCGTTCGATCTTGGTTCCTACGAAAGTAGTCTTAAAGTTATTGCTTTTGATAAGGTGTGAGACGAGTAAACTGATTGGTGCCGCTTGTACTTGCAGTCGTGTCTAAACCAGAAGTTCAGTCTACCTACCGCGATATGGGTGCAAATTGTTCGAAAGGGGCAGATACTTGTTTCTGATTTAGTATTACCATGCATGTGAAAGGTTGGAAAATATGTATGTGTATCGGCGTATGTGAGGACGACCACGTCTTAGGTGAAAATATGAAATTTATTCCAAAAACTATATTCAACCGCTCAAGAATAAAATTTGGCATATCCATGGTGCCTCGTTACATATACTTTTCCGCGTAAGTTGGTATGCAAACTTGTTCTTGGAAACTTCTATCTATAACGTATGAAAACAGACCTGACATGTGGTGCCCCCATGTAGTAGACTTCGAAACCAAAAGTTCAGTCTGCCTACCACACAATATGTATGGAAATTATTCCCCAGGAATAGGTGCTTGTTCCCGATCTACCATGTGAACGTTCCCTCCTCCTAGCTTGGCTAGGGTTTACCTACCTTTATGTATCGGAGACTCATAAATTCTCATATATATATATATATATATATATATATATATATATATGGTTCTTAGGATTCTTATAGGACACTTTAAGTCAGACAGAAAAATCAACTACCCCTAATTAAATCTCGGGGGATCAACTTCAAATTATTACGACTAGAGAGAGGCTACCTCTGTATTGGCAAACACAGTCACTCCATCTCATCCAGTTTATAAGTCTTTCTTGGCGTGGTTTTCAAAATTGCTATGTCACATATAATAAAATAAAACATAGATGAAACACCCAATTACAATGAAAAGTTTCATTCTATGGTTTTATAGACATTTAATTTCATGACTCATGGTAGCCTCTGTAGTCTGAAACAGGGACCACTAGCCCGTCCATGTCGCTCCCCGCGTGGGCGACCCGGGTGGCCCCAAACCCTAGCCACAACCACCTCCCCTTCCTCCGTCTTGCCACCGCCAGAGTGACCACCAAGAGCCATGCGGCGAGTTAGGAAGGTGGCAGCGGGGCCTTGGCCGGTTTGTGGCTGCTTGTGGTGCTCCAGATTGACACGGGCGTGAGGATGCGCACAGCGATGATGGAGGCCGGCGTCGGCTACGCGGCGTGGTGTGACAGCGGGCGTGCTTTGCGGGGGAGTGGCGCGACAAGGAGACGCAGCGGACCGAGCATGCGGCGTTGGATCGGGGGAGCTGCAGCACGCATCATGTGCCACCACTCTGGCCATCGACTTCCGTCGATCCAACGATGGTAGCGGCGGCAGCGGCAGTATCCGCGCAAATGATGGCGACGGTATTCACGGGTGGCTCCGATGCTCCAACGAATGGATCTATCTTCCCCACGGACGGATCTACAAGGGGAGACCGGATCCGGCGGACCCACATCCTTTCCCGGCCGCTTCGTCCCTATTGGTAGCTATAAAGGCACCGGTGAGGTGGCTACAGTGGACACGCATGAGGAGGCCATACGGCAGTGGCTGCCACTCTCCCATCTGTGGCGACTGTGGTGGTGTGGTGTGTGTGAGGCGTGCACGCATGAGCGAGCTAGCGGTAGAGCGTCCGGCTTGGGCGAGCTGCTGCGGCGACACTAGCAAGCACGCCTGTAGAGGAATGTGCGATCGACGTCCATGGGGCTAGATGCCACTATGTAAAAAACGATTTTTAGCAACGGTTTGAATTTTTTATAGGGGCGGCTGGTGATGGAGCCGCCCCTACAGTGGCGTGCTCGGGTGCCCAGACACCAGCCGCCCCTACAAATAGAACAGCAGGGACGGCTGGTGATACGAGTCGCCCCTACAAATGGGGTCTGATTTGTAGGGGCGGCTCACTCACCAGCCGCCCCCGGCGTTGCTATTTGTAGGGGCGGCTGGTGATTGAACCGCCCCTACAAATGCCTCCGTATAAATAGCTCCGATTTTAGGGGTGGCTCAATCACCAGCTGCCCCTACAAATGATCCACATATAAAATAGCTGCAGCACCTTTCTTCTCGGGTCACTCACTCCAACCCGTGAAAGAAAGGTGGGGAGGCCTTAGGCACCTTCAAAAAATTGCTCTACTAAGGGGGAAGGTTTTGGTCTCAAATCCTTTGGTGGAGAGGTTGTAGAAGGTAAGAAAATGCTATTCCACACTTTTTTTTGAAGTTTTAATGGTTGGTTAGTGAGTAATTAGAGTTTTATTTTTCTCTCTCTTCTATGGTGCTTGAGCTACTTATGTAGCAAATTAGACCCAAGTTTTAAATGTACTAGGGTAAATTAGGGAGAGGAATAAGATCATACCCTTATTTGGTCCATGTTTCTTGATTTTAGTGAACAATTAGTTAGTTTTATGGATGTTTCATGTGCATGTGGATCTCGATCTAGGGTTTAGTTTTTTTATTAATTTTGTTTTTGTAAATTTATGTTTGATGAAATTGGACTAAGATTTGTATGAAAGATATTGGATAAAGTATAATTGTTGCTAATTGTTGTCTTTGAAATTGTTTATTGTAATCAATAAATTTGTATTTTGATTATTTATGGATAAATGGGCCATTAATTAATTTTTCCTCTACCATGGTGTGTTTGTATGCTTCATGTAATTATATTAGATTTATATTCATATATATCTGAAGTATATACAATTATTCTCAAGTAATTATTAATTTGATTCATTTTTATATATATCTGAATAAGTAGTCCTTTAATGTTTGTTTTGTTGTTATTGTAAAAGATGGAGTACAGAAAGTCTTGGATGTATGGTTCGTTAAGGTTCAAGGCAGATTTCCATGAAGAGGTGAATAAATTTATTGAAGCCGCAAAGAAGCATGCAACGACATTGAAAGAGAATAAGGATCAATTATTTGCCCCTATAAAGATTGTAAGAACCGTATGGCATGGACAGATGTGACTATCATCAGATCATATTTGATTATGCGAGGATTTATTGAGGATTACACAGTGTGGATTCATCATGGTGAAACGGTTATTGTTAACGACAAGGATGAGGAGGAATATGACGACGAAACCATAGAATCCCTGTCCCAATATTCAGTAGAGCTTGATGCATGAATGGATTTCTAGTTTGGCAATGAACAAGGTGGTGATGTTGGTGGTTGGGATGGTAACGACGAAGGTGGTGCCAATAATGATGGTGGAGCATGTGTCGAGGATGAAGATGATTTGGAGTACATGATTCGAGCCCTTAGATCAGAGATTTTACTAAATAGCCCGAAAGGTCTTGAAAATTTGGAAAGGGCGACAAAAGCATCGAAGAAGACTGTGTATGGTGTTGAAAAGGGTTGTCCGACATATTGGACATTGCTACATTTTGTGCTTGAGCTGCTCATCCTGAAGGCTAAGTACGGCTAGTCAGACTGTAGTTTTAATGATCTATTGCATCTCCTATCATGGGTGCTGCCACAACCAAACTCAGTTCCTGCCAACACATACCAAGCGAAGAAGGTCATAAGTCCATTGACAATGGGGGTTGAAAAAATCCATGCATGCCCCAGCCATTGTATACTTTTTTGTGGCGAAACATTCAAGTCACTGGATAAATGTCCCCGGTGTGGGGCCAGCCAGTACAAGAACAATGACCTTTACGGTAGGGACGAAGCCTCCATGGGGAAAAAGAGGAATAAGAAGGATACAAAAAAGGTGGTACAAGAATCTCAGCCACCAGAGGACACTCCATTAGGCAACAATGCAAAGCAGAGAAGAATTCCTGTCTTGGTAATGTGGTACCTGCCAGTGACCGACCACTTGAGATGAATCTTCCTAAACCCTAAAGAAGCTGCACTCATGACATGGTGGGATGATGAGCGCAAGGTGGATGATGATAAGATTGCACAACCGGCTGATTGTAGTTAGTGGCAAAGGTTTGATGAGAAGCACAAAGAATTCAGCGATGACCCAAGGAATATACGGTTTGGCTTGAGCAGTGAAGGAATGAATCCCTTCAATGAGACGATGAGTGACCACAGCATATGGCCAGTGATCTTGACCATGTACAACATCCCAACATGGTTGTGTCAGAAGAGAAAGTGCCTTCTCACTATTCTTATTTCTGGCCCTAAACAACTAGGCATTGATATAGATGTGTTCCTCGAGACTTTGATGCAAGAAATGGAGAGGCTATAGAGGCATGGGGAGCAGATGTACGATGTGTTTCGAAAGGAGGACTTCATATGTAGAGCAATAATATTTGTTACTACCAATTATTACCCCCACGTTGTTTGCTTTGTCTAGACAAATCAAAGGAAAGATGGGATGCTTAGTTTGCTTGGATGGTACTACATGGATGTACCTGGATGCATCCAAGAAGATAGTTTACCTAAGGAACCGACGCTTCTTAAAGACAAGTCACAAGTACCACAACAAATTATTCTTTAGATTTTATGACAACGCCCTAGAGATTGAACCCCCTCCGGAGAGATGTCATAACGGAGAACACGTGTACAGAATGGTGAAAAACATACGTGTCGTCTATGGAAAGAAGAATCTGGATGGGACGAACAGAGATAGAAGCACACCTCCTGTCGAAGGCGTACCTTTCAAGAAATAATCGATCTTCTTTCAGTACTTGCCTTATTGCAAAGACTTAGAGGTCTCCCATGCCATTGATGCTATGCACATGTAGAAGAATGTCTTTGAGAGTCTCATTGCTACCTTGATGGACACACACAAGTCAAAGGATGGTCTAAAAGCATGGAAAGACATGGTGCAGCTAAACGTGATGCCACAGCTTCACCCGGTACCTGAGGCTAATGGAAAATACACTCAGCCCACAGTGTGCTTCAACCTAACACCAGACGAGAAGAGAGCTATATGCACTTTCCTGAGGGGGATCAAAGTCCCGACTGGGTTTTCAGCAAATGTGAAGAAGCTAGTGTCGATGAAGGACTTGTCAATAACACACTGCAAGGCTCACGATTGCCATGTGATGCTAACAGTGTTTCTATCTATTACAATCAGGGCTATAAAGTAGAGTTCTTGAAAATGGCCATCACCCGCATGTGCTACTTCTTTTCAAAGATCTTATAGAAGATGACTGGCAAGCAAGAGCTGAGTGACCTACATGAATCTATGGTGGAGACACAAAACCAACTGGAGATGTGTTTACCTACTGCTTTTTTTGATATAATGCCACATCTCATGATTCACATGGTTCATCAGATACAGGCACTAGGCCCTTGCTACTTGCATGGAATGTGGTCCTATAAGCGGTTCATGTCAGTTCTAAGTTGATACGTGCATAATCGAGCATACCCAGAGGGCTCCATGATAGAGGGTTACAGTACTGAAGAAGCCGTTGAGTGCTATCAAGAGTACCTAAAAGTATAGAAAGGGATTGATAAACCTGATTCTCGTCATAAGGGTAGGCTGGCTGGGAAGGGCACCAGTGGTAGAAAAATGTTCATCAACCATGATTACAAAGAGGTGAGTTGGACACATTACAGTGTCTTGCAGAGTACACAACTGATGCAACCATACATTGATGAACACTTGGCTATCATTATGGTGGAGAAAAATGGCCGTTCAGATGATTGGGTTGAAGGACTAACTACATGGTTGAAGGACCAAAACATACCGCCTAGAGAAACCATAGACTCTATTACCATTAGTAGGTTGGCGGAGGGGCCATCGAGACAAGTGACATCTTGGAATGCTTATGACATCAATGGGTATATATACTATACCCATGCAAAGGATAGTAAATATGTGAACCAAAACAGCGGCGTTCGAATAGAGGCTCTCGATGGATTGGGGCGAAAGATCCAATACTTTGGCATCATTGAAGAGATATGGGAACTTGACTATGGAAGGGATATAACAGTGGCCCTGTTTCGATGCCGCTGGATCAAACAACACCAACTGAATGAGATCGGATTGAGAGTCCTGGACCTCGAGAATCTAGGCTACCAAGATGACCCTTGGGTGCTCGCTTCACATGTCGCACAAGTTTTCTATATGTCTGACCCACAAAGTAACCTCTCTCCGAAGAAGAAGACAAAGCACGTGGTTGCCTCCGGGAAACAGCACATTATTGGAGTTGATGGCGTGGACAATGTTGAAGCTTACAATAACTACGATGAGATGCCGCTATTCACAGACTTTCCTAAGAAGATCAGTGTTGTGGAAAAGAACCTCCCCAAAGACATATTGCCATGGGAATAAAAAGGTGTCAAGGGGAAAGTCGTTACAGTGAGCTAGCTAGTTGTTGAACGTGGAGTGTTTGTGTAAGTGCGTGTTTATAAGACTTCATTTATGCATGCGTGTGAGACTATATATTTATGTACGTGTGTAAGACTACATATTTTTGTATGTATGTGAGACTACATTTATGCATGTGTGTGAGCCTGTCCTTTGCAACATCCAGATGACTCTATTTGAACATCCACTCTATTACTACTAAAACTTTATAAAATCACTTAACACTTCAAATTTGTAACTAGTCTTTCTCCCTCATACTAACTCCAAATGTGGTGATTTTTTCCTAAAATTTTCTAAAATCTTGCCCTATCAAGTTAGTGTGTTGATTTGGTCATTCTTTTTATTTGACAAAGTTTGAGCACTTCAAATTTTGAAATTTAAAAAAATGACAAGTTCGAACGAGATTTTCAACCATTAAATGATTTCAGCTGAAAAAGTGATGAATACCAAAGTTGTATAACTCATCAAGATCTACAACTTTTATTTTGATCATTTCTTCATCTGACAAAGTGATAGTAAACATTGTTCACAAATCAACATGTTTCTCCTATAGTTCATGAAACTATAAGTCATATGTGAATTTATAAACAATGTTTACTAATGCTTTGTCACATGAAGAAGTGACCAAAACAAAAGTTGTAGATAGTGATGAGTTCAATAACTTTTATTGTTGAAATCATTTAAGATTTCAAAATCTTGTTTGAAATTGTCATTTATTGAAATTCAAAATTTCAACTATTCAAATTTTGTCAAATGAAAATATGATCAAAATAAAAGTTGTATATATTGATGAGTTCTACAACTTTGGTATTCATGAGTTTTTCATCTGAAATCATTTAGTCTTTCAAAATATTGTTTCAAGTTAAAATTGTTTGAATTTCAAAATTTGAATCATTCAAACAAAGTCACATGACAAGATGACCAAAATAAAAGTTGTACATGTTGATGAGTTATACAACTTTTATGTTTACAACATTTTCATTTTATTTCATTTAATATCATAAAATTGTAGTCGAAGTTTTAAAATTCAAAATTTTATTTTTTTTTGTTTTCTATATTGTTTTGACTACAATTGTTTATATATATTTCTTCGTATATAGAATAATACAAAATATTATATTTGTGCATACACACAATTATTTTTATATTACTTTGTGTTTTTATGATATAAAAATACAGAATTAATAATTTAAAAAAATATAAAATATTTGTAGGGGCGGTTGATCAGAAACCGCCCCTACAAATGCATTTGTAGGGGCGGCTGGATCAGGAACCGCCCCTATAAATACATTTGTAGGGGCGGCTGGATCAGGAACCGCCCCTAGAAATCGTCCCGAGTATAAATTCAAGGACGCACGGGTGTTAGCCTGTTGGGCGCTCTCTTCTTCCTCCGACGCCGTCAGGCTGCCCCGCCGACGCTGCCTCCCGGACCTGTCCTGACGCCCACACCCCCTCCCCGCACCCGCGCGCGTGCTCCTCGCCCTAGGGTTTTTGACTGGCCGGCGGCGCTAGGGTTTCCGACCGGCCAGCGGCGCAAAGACGAGGGCCACGTCCCTGCGCTCGGCCATGGCCACGGTGTGACTCCACCGCCAAGGTATGGCCGCGGTACTGGAGGAGAGGGGCGCGAAGACATGGGCCGCGGCCCTTGCGCTGGAGGAGTGGTGGAGATGGCATCGAGTTCTCACCTGCATGGTCAGGTCAGTATCTAGTGTTGGAGTGCTCCTTTTTCTGCTATAACTTATGCACAAGTGATTGTATTTCTTGCAAAAATAGAACATGAATGCTACTTGTTTTGCAGAGCTTATCATGCTAGTCTCTTTTCCGTTTTGATTCAGCTAATGCTTCAGATTAACTATGCCATCACTATTTTTTTCTTATATATTGGAAATACTCATGGGTGCAAAGATAATTCTTTATTCTTTGTGAAACATAATATACTAGTTATAGGAACTAGAAAGCAATGGATCGGATATCATATTGAGCTGATCATGGAAGCATGTTTGTTCGCATTGGCACCTGCCATGCTGTGCCATGTTTGTTCATATTGGCACCTGCCATACTTTCACAACTCACAGCATCCTGCTTGCCCATTTTCAACGAAATTCTGATACCTTTTTTTTGTGGTGTACTGACCAAGAGTTTGGTTACCGATTTTGTAAGTTATTTACTTCTACCCATCTTTCATGAAAATTTCTGTCAGTTCAAGTTGTGTTACTAAATTTATGTTCTGGTCTTCTTAATCTTTTCACTAGCAAACAACTACTTATGAGACGGTTGTGTGAGACATGCCTGGGCAGTTTCCTACAGCAGGTATCTATTTTGGTTGACTGGCCGTAATGCTTCATTAGCAGTGGTGGCAGCTCTGCCTTTAAGATGTAGTAGCAGTTTGTGTTGCCTGGACAGCATGACCTTGTAGTGCTCTTAAACAATAAAAAGCTTTGCTGCATTTCTGGTGTGAGGCTCACAATGATGGTGTATGCTTTATTCAGATAATGCCTTTGCATCTAGCCATGTGCTAGAATTAATGCTTTTTGGTCAAATATGATTTTCTTGACTGGGTTTGTCTAGTCTTGTCATTTTAATGATGCATGAGAGCATGAGTTTTTATCTACTGAATAAAGTACTCTTGGGATGGAATCTGTATGTCGTATGACAAATGGTTTTGTGCTAATGCTTTTTACAAAAAAAGAACAATTCAAGTTCCAAGAGGGTGTTCGGGTAGATGGCACTTAAGCCCTGATTATTTACAAATTTAGTGCATAGTTAAAATAAGTAACCTGTTTAGGTCATGCACACATTCAGTGATTCAGTATGCATCCTGTATGGTTCATTTCAGCATTTTTCACACGAGTTGTGTGCCTATCCGCTTCATCTAGAGTTGTGTGCCTATCCGCTTCATCTAGTGCTGCAACTAAGTATGCTTGAAGGCAGAGCTGCCACCACTACTAGTAGTTATGGACTCTGTAACAGTAGGAATACTAGTGGTAATAGTGGTAATCTAATTTCTCTTTTCAGTCATGTGTATGTGTAATGTATCTCTGCAGTTATCTCAAATAGAACATATGGGTATAATCTTATCATTTTTTTGTTCTCTAATTGACTAATTGATAATATCTCCACAGTTATTTCAAATAGCCTTGTTGTGCATAGGACCAACTAAGAACCTTTTATGCTTCATTACACCTAACTGAAACATTATCGATGTCTAGCAGTTCCAGAGTTAATGTTAGTTTATTTAGGATACATGCCATCTCATGCTAACTCCATTAATAGTGTACGCGGAAACACTTTCTAAAAATAGATGGAGGTTGAGTTGTATGTGGTTTATATTCCTCCTTAGGATGGGATTTAGGTTCTATTTGTCACATCTTTTCACACAATCATATTTAGTTAGCCACAGATCATTGCATCACATATACCCTATAGGTACTGTCATGCTGCATTTCTTTAATTTTTTGTGGTCATCCAGTTCCCAGTCTTGCTGCATTTTTTCATTTTTTTTAATTTTTTGTGGTCATCCAGTTGCCTTTATTGTGTTTTCCCTGGGTGGTACTCAGACAAATCAATTTATTGTATATTGTTACTAATTTTCTCATAAATAAAATCGTTTTTAGGTTGTTCATAATCAAGGGATTATGTTGTTTGCATCCTAGCAAACTGAGCAGAGCATGAGATTATCTCTTACTACTCCTGAATTTTTGTACCATCTTTTGCCAGGATTCTCCTATTTTGTGGCACCCTTTGACCTCAAATTAGGAATCTCTGGTCATGTTTTCTAGTTCCATTTTTCATTATATAATCTGAAATCATCTTGCACCAAGTTCTCTGTCATGTTTAATGGAACTACTAGTGCAACTTTAGCAGTCGCCTATATCTCTGTTCAAGTAATTTATAAAACTCATGTAACCCCTTCCTCCTGTTCGACGAGTTCTTGGGTCTGAAGAAGAGGAACCTTGACTGATTTCTGCCCAAAATTCCAGTCTTTTGCAAATTGCATTATCAAATCTTCGTCAACTACTTCTACTACTTTCCTACTACTACTGTCTACTACTTCTACTTCTACTTCTTCTGTCAACTACTTCTACTACTTTCCTACTACTACTATCTACTACTTCTACTCCTGTCTTCTGTCAACTACTTCTATATTTGTCAACTACTTCTACTACTTCTCTACTACTACTATCTACTACTTCTGTCTTCTATCAACTACTTCTACTTCTGTCTACTACTTCTACTACTTCCCTACTACTACTATCTTCTCTCAACTACTTTTACTACTTCATTACTAATACTATCTACTACTTCTACTACTTCTATCTTCTATCAACTACTTCTACTTCTGTCAACTACTTCCCTACTACTACTGTCTAACACTTCTATTACTTCTGTCTTCCCTACTACTTCTGTCCACTACTTCCCTACTACTGCTTTTGGTCTTCTGTCTACTACTTCTACTACTTCTATGTTTGGCAGCAGCTGCTCTATTTTTTTTGGCAACCAGTAGCTGCCTTTTTTTTGGCAAACTCTCACCTCCTCTCTCCTCTTTTGCCTATGATGAAATTTCTAACTCCATATGTTTTGCTCAATCTCCCCTCTCCTCCTTCTCCTTCTCTCCTCTCCTTTGTTTTGTCGATGATCAAATTGTCCCAGTCCCTACATTATATGGAATATGAGTTGATGATCAAGAACTTGTGAGGAACTTGGCATCATTAGCAGCCGCCCCTACATTACCTTCTCCTCTCTTCTCTGTTATGATGCCTTGATGCTCCAAGTTCATGATCAAATGATGATTGACATGTTTCTGAGGCCTCTACTACTGCTACTACTCATTTTTGATATATTGTTGTTTTATAGGACTACTTTGGTTTATAGACCTTTTTTATTTCTGTATACCTAGAAGTGATCTAGAAGTGATGCTTACTCAGGAGCAAGCACTAGAGGACCAGCTAACTCAGGAGCTGTTTGATAACGAGTTAGAAAAAGATCTAGAAGTGATGCTTACTCAGGAGCAGTGTGACGAGGAGGAGGGGGAGTAGAAGGAAGAGCAAGAGAGGCTGCTGAAGGCGAAGAAGAAGAGGATGATGATGATGATGACTCAGAAGAGAGGTATGAAAGTCCCGAGGATCCTTTCCCACGTGAAGCCAGAAGGAGGCCAACGGAGGAAGATTTGGACAAGGATTTTGACCCAAATGAGGAGGTAGGGAAAAAGCCTTAGCTTATAAATTTTGCTAAAGCTTTGGCTATGTTACCTCTGCTAACACTTTGACCTATCGTATATACAGGTCCCTCCTAAAACTCGAAAAAGACAACATCGATGTCCACGACACCTCGCTAGACAAGACGGAGTAGAGGAAAGGAGAGCAGAGGCAACAGCCACAGAGACGGATCACGATGCCTCTTCTCCACAACCTCAAGACACAACCACGACTACTAAGCCTAAGAGGAAACGAGGGGATAGAAAAGGAAATCTATATCCAGATAAGGCATGCTATGTGATAACAGAGGTTGGACCAGCAGTGGAGATCCTTGAGCCGAAGGAATTAAGAGGACGATTCCGTAATGCGATCGGGGCCCTAGTAAGAGATAAATTGAACCCAGCAATCCTTAACTGAAAAGAGGTACCAAAGAACAAAAAGAATGAACTATGGGATTGGCAGCTGAAGCTCAATTTTAGATTTCTGGAGGGTAAGCATGAACTGGTAAAAAAATGCTTTCAGGATGACGGGAGAGTCATTCTGACATTGAAGGTCGGAGCTCAACACGAAGTATATCTAAAAGGGGTTAACTCCCTTCAACGAGTTCGGCAAAATAACTCCTAGTCAATGAGAGGAGCTCGTGGCTCAGAAGACTTCACCGGAGGCATTGGAGCTCAGTGCCCGTAACACCGAGCTGGCGAAGAGGAATAAACACCACCATCATCTAGGCCCTGGTGGCTACTATGCCAAGGAAGAGCAGTTTAGGAAGATGGACGAAGAGGCCACAGCTACTAGGATTATCGATGTGACGAATTTGAAGGTACGCTCAAGGAATTGGATATATGCGAGGAGTACAGAATCATCCGATAGTAATCTTAAGTTTGATAAGCTGGAGAGCCAAGAGGCAGTATCAAGGATACTGAAATATGCTGAAGACAAGGAGAAGGGCTCATTCAATCCTTCCAGAGAGAGGGATGAGCTTAGCCTTGGCTTGGGAAACAAGGAGCACATAGGCCGCACCAGGGGGCTAGGGAAAAGGATGACTTGGAAGCAAGGATTCGAAGAGGACAGGCACATGTACAAGAAACATGGCAGACATCGGGAGACTAGTCTTGAGCTCCAAGTGAAGGCTCTAGTTGCGAAGACGCTGGAGGAGCAAGGACTGTCTATGGAGCCATGGATATTAGTGACGTCGCTGGGAGAACTAGCATTAGTTGGCAGCCCTTCGAAAGTTCCTAGCAGCCAAGGTTCCACTGCAGCCACAACCCCCATCGATCGCATACAGGAACCAACTAGTTGCACCTTGGTGTTTCTCAGTGGTCGACAGAACACTGTGATGTAGGTGGCAACGGGTGTGGCACATCCTCCTAGTGGCTTACACCATAATAATAAGATACCGTCGGACTACACTAGGGTCGAGATGCATATAGTGAAGCCTGAGTTCATGCACTGAAGGATAGACTATGCAACTCCCGAGGGGCTGGTGTTACTCGGAGACGTTATGGGGCAGTTCATCCTCTGGCATAAATGGGACATTATATTGACTACTTCTTCGCCGCCTCCTCCTCTCCCAAATTTGGAGCGAGTTGTTGAGGTTGGGGAGATATTTTCACCGTCTTGTGACCACCACATTCCCGAGATGTCACATTCTTCCCCGCCTCCTAGCGAGCATGTGCCTGATGAGATGCCACGACCTTCTCCAGCTCATACCGAGCAAGTGGATGATGAGATGCCACAGTGTTCTCAACAAGCACAGACGATACATAAACAACGAGTGTCTCCTAAAGAAGGTGATGCACAAGAAGATGAGGACATGCCTAAATGGGAACTTTGAAAGAAGCATCCAATCACCATAAGGCCAGTTTATGTTCCGATGAAAGATGTCTCGTCAGTGTCCAACTGGTTTTCCCATGACTAGTTCAAGCCTGAGAACCAAGTTAAAAAGTCCCATCACGGGGTTCTAAGGAGGCCGTCACTAGCAAAATCCACCAAATTGCAAAGTAGTATCCAAATGTTGATGCCATCAAATGGTCAAAGGATTGCCCGAAAACATATGAAAGAGGCAAGCCCTTCCTACCAAACCGGGACATCCAGCGCCTACCACTTGGAATGAGAAGGTTTCATGATTGGTACTTGCGTGTTCTCCCAACAAGCATAGATCTCATACAAGCAGGCTTCCCCACCAGCACATTTGGAAGCCTAGCCAAGAAAATTGTCTTTGACTTCAATGACATGCACACATGCTTTCACCTGGGAGAAATGGAGATGAATCTAATTCGCACGTGGTGCTTGTAAGTCCTTGTCCTCCCGATATGATATGAATGTAATCTTTGAATTTTGTTGTAACTAACCCACGCCATGATTTGTAGAATGCAAGTGCACATTGTCAAACAAATGCCAAGTGTGAAAGCCGGGTATCTAAACCCTTAAGCTATAGCCTAAACAAATTTTAATTACCCTAAACAGTGGACACTGGATGCCAAAGAGCTAGCTGCTGCAAAGACTCTTCGGGAGAAAGAGCGCATCCGTACGGCGAAACTAAGGGAAGAATCCCTTAAGGTTGCGACATACATTGCCCTGACTTTCAAAACTCTCCAACAACACTCTACTATATGGCCACCATACAACTTCGAGTAAGTTCAACTCTATACTTAAAGCTTTGTTCGATATATTTTATTCGATGCAAAAGAGCTTATCTAGTTCTATGATTAAATCCATGCAGCAACCACTGGATTTGTATAGCCGTCGATGTTGGGAGGAGCATGGCATGGGTCTTTGATTCAATAGATAGGACCTGGTGACATACAAAGACTTCATATCAATTCTCAAGACGTATACATATCGACAATTCTTATTAGCTTATATGTTTGTATACGTACTTGTAACATTCACTTTTGGATACTAACAAGTTGTATTTGCTAAAATAATTCGAACAGGGCATTTAGGTTCTATGTCACTAATCATCACGGAAGGCATGATCCAGCAAGGAAGAAAAAGCTGGCTATAAAACACTATGTGTGGTAAGTGTAACTTACTTCTTCAGTACTTCGTTACATGGCTGTCAAAAGCATTACTTAACATTTTCATATGCAAAACACACAGTGCCCCCAGCAGAAGCCTAGGAGTGTACATTGTGGATACTATATATGTTCTATGATGAGTAACATCGATGCCTACAGGGGACACCCCTTAAGGGTAAGTTTGAACCTCTTTACCCATAGTATAAAAACTTCATACATGATACGAAATACTAAATCAAAACTTGTTCTTTTGTAGTGGAGAGAAGAGAAAGGAATGAAAAGAGACCCATACAAGGATGACCAACTCTTAGAGCTCGTCGGTGACCTTTGCAACTTCATATTGGACCAGATTGTACATGTCAAAGGCGCCTACCATGACCGAGAGTCTGAGTTAGGTAAAAATCCTTAGTACCAACACCTTCGTGAGACTGAAAGGCTAGCTCTAGGACGTTGATAACAATGTGTATGGAATTTATATATTTAATGATGGATTGTATATATTCTTGTGAATTAGACTTGTAATTATAGTTTATATAATATTCTTGTGCTTGTAGTCACGGTCGCGGGATGTTTAGCAACGCGAACGTGGTTCGGAACGTTGATCACGGGGCGTTCGGCAACGCGAACGCAGTTCGGAACGCTGGTCGGGGGGCGTTTGGCAACGCGAGCGCGGTTCGGAACGTTGGTTGCAGGGCGTTCGGCAACGCGAACGCGGTTCGAAACGTTGGTCGCGGGGCTTTCGGCAACACAATTTTGAATTGTAAATTTGAATTTTTTTTGGCGGAAAAACGTACTGTAGGGGCAGTTCTAGATTGAACCACCTCTACAAACAGGTATTTATAGGGGCGGCTGGTACTATAGCCACCCCTACAAATCGATTTGTAGGGGCGGCCTAGGAACCGCCCCTACAAATGCATGATTTGTAGAGACGGTTCGGTAGGGGCGGCTGGCCAAATTGCCCCTACAAAGGGTTACGAGCCACCCCTAAAAATCGATTCTATAGTAGTGTGCCCCGGCGGCCAGATCTGGTGGCCCTAGCGGCCGATAGCGCTATCGACAGCCGGCGTGGTGCGACTGTTTTCGGTGGTCGGTTGGTCTTGCAGGCAAGTGGTGACTTGCGGGTGGCAGTGATGGCGCGTTGGCCGGCGCAGCGCATGGGCCATGGCCATTGCTATGCACGGGGTTGAGGCGTAGCGAAAGCTTTGTCCCTCTTGGGCCAATGACAGCGACAGCTTCGGGCGCCATTTTCTTCCTTGGAAATGTCCATCGAACTGTCCTCTCCCCTTTGCGCGGCGTGTCTTTCATGGGTGAAAACCCTGACCTTCTGGTCAGGCGACGGTGGCATCGTGTCCCTCCATAGAGGCGTCGTTTTGGAAGCTCATGCTCGGTCAGTCTGCGGTGGCAGCTAGAGTTGTGCACGAGGAAGGTGGAGGCCTAGGTGAGGATTCAATATTTTGGTGTCCATGACGGAGGAAGGCGGTTAGGGGGAGGGCATTGGAGGGCCTCACATCAACTTGGCAGTGGAGGGGCGGCAGTTTTGGTGGTACCGTACGCTAGTTGCGACCACAAAGTTGGCGTGGAGGCTGATGTGGGAGGCGCCCATGGAGTTGGCTATGTGGCTGATGTGGGAGGTGGTGGCCAATAGTTTTCCGGTGCAAGGAGACGTTCTGATTGATAGCTGGAGGACGTGTGTGCACTTCTACCTTCAATGAGGCAGCTAAGGTCCAGAAAGCTACAGTGCGCGTGCTTGAATCTCTGTGGATGGGGTCGGCTTGGCAAGCGCCAAAGGTAGCTATGGCTTGTAGCAAACTACGGTGGTTAGCCCTGCTCGGCAGCAGACTACCTTAGTGTGGGACAGTGTCGGCAACGACGTCGCAAGCAGTGGCGATGGCATTTTCGTCCTGTCGACTCTGTCGTCCGATTGTTGGCAGTGCAATGTGGTGACCGGCTTGTGGTGGTTTAGAGGCGGTCGAGTGTGTGTCCTGTGCTGAGCTTCAACCTGTGTGGCTCGTGTCGATGTTCTATTCTGACCTGCCAAAGTTGCTTTCTTCTTCTTTTGAGTTTGAGTTTACATGCGTGTTGATGGCCCAATCTAACCGACCATAGTTGTCTTTTATTTTGCCTAGTCTGGGCTTCATCTGCTTTTTATATAACCGACAACTCTCTTGCTGTCTGATTCGTTTCAAACCAACATCATGACTCATAGATAGTTGGCAATCGTGCCAAGAGAGTCTTATTTCTATGAAACTCATTTTTTTCTCTTTTCTTAAAAATATTGCCACATCATGAAAAAAGCTTATGTGACAGCTTATTAAATGCACATGAAACTATGATGAACTTCTTACTGAGACTAGCCTAAGGTGTCTTTTGAGATGTCACGGTCTCCTAAAACTGTACTTTGATCATTCATCTACTTTATATTATATTATTTATTATTATAAACTTATAATTATTTAATATTATATTGTATAACAAATCTAATAGTATCAAGTTTGTATTATAATACTTTAAAGTTGTTAGTTAAATTATTGATCAAAGACTATAAAGTTTGCCTCTTGACCTACATAAGATTGTCTTATAAACTGGAATGGAGAAAGTAAAGGTTGGGATTGGTGGGTATTCAGAAGTCCTTATATTTATGGACAAATTTCAAACATTATAAATCCCTACAACTTTTTTAATCCATGAAGTATGTCATCATCTTTTTATTTATTTGAGAGGCACACAGCCCACACACTCTATACTCGCATCACAAAATTTTAGAAAAAAAAATATAACATCATCAGGGTTTATAGGTGTCACACTAAACAGTCCTAAGCCTGTTCGCTTGCTCGTAAACGATCGTAAATTTCCAGCCGGAAACAGTGTTTTTCTCTCACACCAAACCAGCCAGCAGTAAATAATCCACGATCGTTTACAGCCTCCCGAACAGGCGCTTTCGCGCACCATCTTCTCACGTGGAGAAAGTCATCCTGGCCTAGAGATTAGAAAAGGAAGGCGGCATATGGCTCGAGCGGAATCGAGGTGTTAATTAATAATGTGAAAAACATCTGTTGCGCTTGCACTGCACGGTCAATGGTTGGGGAGAACCTAACAGACTACTAGTTTATGCATGATTAGTCCTTATAGCCAATACCAAGGCACGCGACTGAATATAATAATAATGAGAGACAGGGATTTACTCATTCTATGACCATCCATGATGCTCGGAGAATTAGAAAATTAATTTAGGGCATTTTTTTCTGGCCCCTCCAAATTACAGTAAAGGTAAATCATTAAAAAATGGATCAATTCTCTTGGCAAGGAAAATTGTCAAGCTTTATTCTACTGTACATATGCTTGTCCATCATACCATGCTTATGAGACATAACTAATAAAGGCTTCTGGATAAATTTAAAATTTCTTCTTTGCGATCTCCATTTTCTAACACAATGCTCGCTGTGACAGATTTACAAATCACACAATATACTTCGATCCATATTAATAATCCCCCCTTTTGCATCCCCTTTTGAATGTATGTTTAGTGAAAACCTCAAGTTTAAGTTATATCAACTCTTGTTGTAGTACATGTGTCTAACTTTAAGAATCTACATTTTTTTCAATTTTAATATTAGATCTTATTAGTTGTTACAATTTTTTTATCCATGTCGAAGTTAAAGCTCTGGTACTTATACCTTTTGTATCATATGGAAAATGGTCTATAGGTCATAAATTGCACTATTAGCTATTACAATAGCATAAATAATCATTTTGGTACCCTGCATATTAAATTTCCTCACTCAAAAAATTATGTGTACATTAATTTTACTTTTATTGTAAAAATAGAGTGCTTACAATTAAACTATTACATAGTTATGTTAGAATGTTTGTAACTACTTACATGATTTAGTTTCATGGAGTATTAATATAATTTACAATGAATTGTGATTTATTTTGTTATATATTAATGTCTGACAATAATAGATCTGGGTGTTTCGAAATTTATATTGGCATACTTTATGGTTGTCTAATTGTTCTCATAATAGTGTAGACATTGATACTTTAGAAATATATATACTTGAGAGGTTATTTTAGTTTGTTTTTTCAATAATGTCAAACTTAGGTAATTCATATGCACATGCAGGTTTACTTTTATCTTTTGTAACGATAGATATATAACTTGGGTTACTTTAGATTACATTTCGTAACATATGTTGGTAAATTACATGTAAATTTAGAGGTTATTTTTAAATTATCTTTTTTCATATGTAGGTAATTCTGATGCAAATTTAGCAGTTGCTTTATATTGTCTCTTAATGGGATAGGTGGGTGATGCAGATGCAAATCTATGGATTACCTTATGTTATCTGCAATAGTGAAAAACATAGCTACTTTTTGAACAAAATAGACCCAATGGATATTATTTTATGATTAAGAGTCTGCTAAATCGATGATCAAATGTTTATGATTTTTTTAATTTTCTAATATTTGTTTTTTCTAGCATTTTACGTAAGGACTAATGTCGCATCTACATTGAAGATCTCATTTTTTAAAGCGTGTCCCGTGAAGATTGAGAATTCATCGAAGGTTTTGTAATCTTTATTTGTGAAGTTTTATAAGTTTTTTTTTCTAACATGTCTCTTGTCTTCTCGGGATGCAGACGAAATGAGGCCCCTATCATGTAGCAGGAGTAGCACACGTAGCAGCGGCTACTCGGCCGGCCACCAGCGCGCTCCGGCAACACACGGCACGCACACAGCTAGCGCGGGCGCGGCCACGAACGACGAATCCGCCGCCGCTCTCACCGCTCAGGCGGCTGTGCCCACCTACCGCTACCGCGTGGAGGACCGACGCCCCCTCGGCGCAGTCAGCAACGACCGGGCTCCTTGCTTTGTGGAACGATGCCCACCCACCACGGTCCACCCCGCCCCGCCCCGGCCCGCGAGTCCTCGCGCCTCGGTCCCTTCCGAAAGCCAAACAGGATCCACCTGAGCGCCGCCCCCACCAACCAGACCACACAACACGCCGCATCATGCGAGTGAGTAGACGGAAGGAGGATGAAATGAATCATACCCGTGCCGTGTCTTTCTTTTCTATCTTTTTAATAACAAAAAAGCTCCAGGACACGACTCGGCCCTGGTCAGTACGGAGTAACAATAAAGAAAAACTTCAGTTGCCTTGCCGGCTAGTCACTCCGCCGCCATTTCCCCGCGCATATAAACGGCGCGCTCCTCCTCCACCTCCCGCTCACTCCTGTCCCCCCTTTCCCTTCCAGAAACACTACTCATGCAGCTCGTGCGGCGCCACCACCAACTGCCGCACTGACGTGCTCGCAGAAGCAGCTAGCGGCGTTCGTTCACAGCTTAGCCACCAATTCAATCTCGAGCTAGGCCGGGAGCTCCTAGCTGCACGGCAACACCAGCCCAGCCGTCTAGCCGACGCAGTACGTTCGACCACCACCACCTGCCGGGTGCCGGCCGGCAGACAAGAGACAGACAGACAGACAGGCCGACAGACGTACGTCCTCCCTCCTATACGGAGAGCGCGATGGAGAAGGTGTGGGAGTCCGGGCGCCGGATGAGCCGGAGCATCAGCCGTGGCATGGGCATGGAGAATTGGGGCGTCGACGACATCTTCATGCCCCAACACGGCTCCCGGGCCGGCAGCCGTACTGGCGGCGGCGTCGACGACGACGAGGAGGCGCTGCGCTGGGCGGCCATCGAGCGCCTCCCCACCTACAACCGCGTGCGCACCGCCATCCTGTCCTCCTCCACCGAGGCCGACGCCACCGCCGGGGATGACGACCGCAAGCCCCTGCAGCAGTTCAAGGAGGTGGACGTGCGGAAGCTGGGCGTGGGCGAGCGCCAGGAGTTCATCGAGCGCGTCTTCCGCGTCGCCGAGGCGGATAACCAGCGGTTCCTCCAGAAGCTCCGCAACCGCATCGATAGGTACGCACCAACGCTCACCGGAGACCGGCCGGGTTTGTTGGTTTCAGCCTATTTGCTCGCTCGTTGGTTTCAGTTAGGGCTTATCAGCCGATCAATAGTGTTTTTCTCTCACAACAAACTAGCACCGGTCGGGTTTATTAGCATGGTGAAAGCCGTTTGTTTGCTTTTTGCCAAGTACGTGCTCCGGTGAATCACAAGTACTTTTCGACAACCACCTAAAAAACCAGACCATGCATGATGCATCCTTGCACAGTAGAGTTGACACGTTCTTTTCGTAATTACTCCAGCGTCCAGCCTACTAGATATATAGATAGATGGGCGTGCACAGCACAACAGGCCGCTGCAGAGCTGGCTTGCTTCCTGTGCAGGCTGCCAATACACACCATACAGAGAGAGAGAGAGAGAGAGAGAGAGAGAGAGAGAGAGAGAGAGAGAATTTGCATGCTGATTTCTGTGGCTGGAATGAAGCACAAGCGTTATCACTTTATCTTGGCCTCAGTAGCTGTGGTCAATGCAAACAATTCCAGAGGAAACTTCAGCTTGTGCTTCCAAGAGTGTACAGCAGCAATCACGTTTGCAAACGTACATGCACGAAAACAGGAACATGTATTATATTATTCTCTACCGTTTTCAGATACCAAGATATGGACATAATCTTCGGTTTTCAAACTACTTTTGACCTTGTTTTCGGAAAGAAACTACCTAGCTTTTCTTCTCTCTTCCCCCCAGCTCTCGTGTGTTGGCTAGCTAGCTAGAATATGGTTCCTCCTTCCGGTCCCCGTCATATAATACAAAGCCTCTCGAACATTTTGCCAGAGATAAGCAGTACCCACCATGAGTTGATCGGTTGATTGATGGGGTGTCTCACTCCGAGTCCAAGGGCAGATGGACCTCTCTTTCTTGTCCCCCTCCCCTATTTTCCATTGCAAATTGTTTGGGCCCGATCGAGATCGAGGCCAAGGCTGCTGGGTGCGTGCGTCACGAGAGGCCGGGCCATTGCAGTTCAACAAACCCAGGGTCCAGGGAGCCAAATCATGGTACTGAAAACAATCTCTTGTGGGGCCTGGTTAATTAATGAGGTCATCCCACGCCTCCATGTGCAGGATTAGTTGACCAAGTACTTATGTTTCTAAAAACCAAAAACATAGAACCATCATACACTAGTACAGAAACGGGCTTTACTCTCGGTTGGAAAACCCCTTCAGTCCCGGTTTCCCAACCGGGAGCACAAATCCGGTACTAAAGGGCCCCTCCTTTAGTCCCGGTTTCTCGCCCAGGACTAAAGGTGCACCTTTAATCTCGATTAGTAAGACCAACCGGGACTAAAGAGGCCTTCGGCCTGGCCATGTGGGGCGGCACTTTAGTTCCGGTTGGTATTACCAATCGGGACTAAAGGCTTCCTTTTTTTCTTTTTTTTGTTTCTATTTTCAATTGATGATGTGTTTTGGTTTTTGAATAGGTTTTCGAATACGCATTCTACGCTGCTAGTAATATACGTATTCTACACGTTTATAATGTTCGAACATTTTGTACAAACTAAAGTATGAAACTAACGTATATATTACATGCATATACATATATTGCACGTTATTTTATGTACATATAATATGTATATATATATATTACAAATAAAGCTTGCATTGTATATTCTATCATATCCTTGGGATAACAAATTCACTCCATCTGGTTTGGCTTCCATATTTCATTGACGTCATTGTAGAACTCACCGGCGGGGTTGAGGACCTGGTCATTAAGAAATCCTGCTATGGTCTCTTGAATTGCTTTCAGTTGGTCACGTCGTATGACTTTTTCCTTTAACCATAGAGTCTTCAATAAAAGTTAAAGGAAAAATATTAATATATATATATATATGTTGGTCATGTGATTACTTATATATATATATGAGCAACAAAAGAAATTATGAATATATGAATATATTTATATAATATACTTTGAGGATCTCTTCAGGAGTTCTTTTTGCGTACGCCATGATAAACTCGTAAACATAGTATCCGCAGTAGTTGTTCCCCTGTTCTTGCCTTAGAACCCATTTTTGCGAGAAAAAAGATCTGGTGAATTGAAAGCATGCATGGTGTTAATTGAATTATATATATAAATGTAGCTAGTACTTACTTTGTGTGCGATTACAATCAGTGGCGCTTTGCAATGTTTCATGTGGTGTTCCTCAATGAAACTTTTTCAAACACTACGTCCAATAAAATAAAAAATTAATTTGGTCGTTAATAATTGTTGCAGTTATGAGATCGGGGTATATATAGTTGCTAAAGAGACCAAATTACCCTTGGATAATATCTATCATGTCTTGGTACTCTGTTTGCTCTTTTCTTAACGAGTCTAAGATGCTCAACCGACTATTGGCCATATCAATGACCATCAATATCCAGTGATTGCTGCATATGCTTTTATACACAAATATGATCGACATTAACTAGAGTCATATATATATATATATATATATATGGGAGATAGCTTAGCTAGTAAGCAAATAATTGAACAAATGTCCATATGATTGACATTAATTATTTAACACTCACTTGAAGTCGTAGGGGAAGAGTATGTCCTTGTTTTGTTGGTTCACTAAGAACCTCATGAGATTTTTGTCTACTTTACGATCTTCAGCAGGGTGTCTCAACATATTGTCTACCTTACGGTTTTCTTTGTGTCATCGCAACAACTTTGCATGGTCTTTGTTTCTGAACAGACGTTTCAAGCGTGGTATTATAGGAGCATACCACATAATCTTGGCAGGAATTTTCTTCATGGAACGTTTGCCCTCAACATCACCAGGGTCATCTCGCCTGATCTTATACCACGATGCATGACATACCAGGCATGCATCTAACTTCTCGTACTCCTCGCCACGGTAGATGATGCAGTCATTAGGACATGCATGTATCTTCTGGATTTCTAATCCCAAAGGGTAGACTACCTATTTTGCTTCGTATGTAGTGGTGGGCAATTCGTTATCCTTCAGAAGCATCTTCTTTTGGATTTTCAGTAACTCCCCAAAACCCTTGTCAGATACACCATTCTTTGCGTTCCATTGCAGCAATTCTAATGTGGTACCCAACTTTTTCTACCCCACATCACAAGTTGGGTATAGCAATTTCTTGTGATCCTCTAGCATGCGCTCGAACTTGATCTTCTCCTTTTTACTTTCGTATTCTTTTTGTGCGTCACGAATGGCCTGACCAAGATCATCAATGGGCTCATCTTCTGCCCTTACCTCTTCTTCAGCTTCCCCTATTGTAGTATCATTGAAGGTCCCATATTCAGCAATAATGTCATCATCGTCCTATTGTTCTTCTTCACCTTCTTTTATTACAACCTCGGTTTCTCCATGCTTCGTTCAACAAATATAGTTTGGTATAAAACCCGACTTCAACAAGTGTGAATAAAGACTCCTTGAGCTAGCATATTCCTTCAAATTCCTACATATGGCACATGGGCAGCACATGAAACCATCGCGTTTGTTTGCCTCGGCCACATGTAAGAAAGAATGCATGCCCTCAATGAACTCTTGGGAGCGGCGATCAGCATTGTACATCCAATGCCGGCTTATCTGCGTTACATGACATACATACTATATTAAAACATAGAACATAATTAGTTAATTATATGACATGCATGCCACCACACAAGGTATTAATTTATGAAAGTCTCGCTACAATGTAGACAATCCCAACTACCACTAAAAAAACTAAAGCTAAAATGCACTTCAGCAGCATAAGGATTTCGCGACCAATCCCAACTAAAACGGACAGATCATACGTTTGTTCAACATCTATGGGCTTCTTCCGCAGGATCACTGCCTCATCAGCCACCGTAGCCGCCTATGCAAGAGAGTTTTGCACATGTTTAACATACTCTTCCTCCCAGTACCAGCCTGAACATCCAGTGCCATCCCACTGAAATTAAAACAAAAAATTAGAACTTTAACCACAATCATCTTGAAAATAATTATAAATTAACCATAATCATCAAATGCGATAAAATAATTCACATTACGATCCGGACACTTATAGAAGATACGACCCTTGTTGGGACACTCCTTCCTCACCCGGTACTCCATCACAATCTTCTCCTCACACTTGCCGCATGCAATGAGAGGAAGGTCCGGCCTTAGTCGCTTTGTAACCCGATGAGAGGCCGAAGACCCGGAAGCAGTTGCCATCTACTCTCTATACTCATTTTTAATATAATATAAATTTCTCATTTTATAAACAAATAAAATTAAAAAAAACTCTAAAATTCTCTATATCTCTAAAGCATGAAGTGTGCTATGCATGCTAGAAATGAAAGCTCAATACTAGTTTTGAATAACTACTTTAACCTTTCTTCATCCAAATATGTAAACTTTAAAGTGATTTTGAGCTTAAATGACTTACAAATAAAAAAAATCTACCATAAAAAAACTCACATATATCTAGTTTACAAAATGAAATAAGCTACTGATGAAACATGAGAGTATAAAGTTGGTAACCTTTAGAACCGAAGAATCGATGGAGGAATAGAAGAAATCTTGTGATCACCGGTGATGAGGAAGAAGAGAGGCCGGTGATGAAGCAAGAACACTGAGCTCGAAGTGGCTTGGGCTCGGGAAGGAACAAGGGGTATATAGGAGGGGACCTTTAGTCCCGGTTGTAGACAAAAACCGGGACTAAAGGTCCCTTTCTAGTCCTGGACGGAGCCTCCAGCCGAGAGTAGACTTTTACTCCCGGTTGGAGGGACCAACCGAGAGTAAAAGTGAACATTTAGTTCCGGTTGGTAGCTTCAACCGGGACTAAAGGTCCCCTCCAGTAAAAGCCTAGTGCAGTAGCCGTTGGGCAGAGACCTTTAGTCCCAGTTGGAGCTACCAACTGGGACTAAAGGTTTCTCTAGTCCCGGACGCGAAAAATACCGGGACTAAAGCTAAATTTCAAAGTGGATCAAAGATCATTTTCTCTACTAGTGTCAGCTAGCGTGGTATATCCCTATCTAATATATACATACCGTCGATTTCATATTTTTAGACTACGAAATATGCCATTTTGTTTTGGATGTGATTCCAAAACAGAAGAGGTTCAGCTTACTCCACGGAATCAAAGCAACGAGCCCCCAGTCATTCGCAGGTCTGTTCGCTTGAATTTATCGGTCTGCTTATCAGCTAAAATCTATAGTATTTTTCTTTCACGATAAAACAGCTTCGGCAGACTTTAATACCAGCTGAACAGCCCCGCGCATTTCCATATAAAAACCTAATATTTTGATGAAACTTGGCTTAATTAATGATGATGCATGACGATGCAGGGTGGGCATCGAGCTGCCGACGGTGGAGGTGCGGTTCGAGCAGCTAACAGTGCAAGCCAAGTGCCACGTGGGCAGCCGGGCGCTGCCGACGCTGCTCAACACGGCGCGCAACATCGCGGAGAGCGCGCTGGGCCTGTGCGGCGTCCGGCTGGGGCGGCAGGCCACGCTCACCATCCTGAAGGACGTGTCCGGCGTCGTCCGCCCGTCCCGGATGACCCTGCTGCTGGGCCCGCCGTCGTCGGGGAAGACGACGCTGCTGCTGGCGCTGGCGGGCAAGCTGGACCCGACGCTCCGGCGGACCGGCGAGATCACCTACAACGGGTTCCGCCTCGACGAGTTCGTGCCGCAGAAGACGGCGGCGTACATCAGCCAGACGGATGTGCACGTCGGCGAGATGACGGTGAAGGAGACGCTCGACTTCTCCGCCAGGTGCCAGGGCGTCGGCATCAAGTACGATCTCATGACCGAGTTGGCCAGGAGGGAGAAGGAGGCCGGCATCCGGCCGGAGCCTGAAGTTGACCTCTTCATGAAGGTAGGGACACGGATCCATGGCAGCACATCCATTAAGAAATTGACATGAGGCTAGCTAGCAGTAGCAGCTGCAAAAAATGATTTATAGTTGCGGCGTTCAAATCATGGTCCCAACGAGTGGAGCTAGCTTCTCCTGCTCCAAACCACGGAGTCGTTCTGAGTATAGACGACACAAGCATGTTGTCTTAAATTACAGTAACTAATTTGAATTTTTTAGAGCTAATAAAAACAATAGTCTGGTCCCGGTAAGTGGGACATCCACATAAATAAAGTACTCTAGTGCCTGCCAGGAAGTCTCATGATCAAAGTACACCATGCGTCCTGCTTTGAAGTCTACGTTTTGTTTGTCCACAATTCACATGTACTCACCATTTCATCATGTTTTTACTGTTATATACCAGGCCACTTCGATGGAAGGAGTGGGGAGCAGTCTCCAAACGGATTATACTCTCAGGGTAAGAAGAGTCCTATGGCCTTGTCAACTTTTTCGCTACTTATCTCGTATCACTTTACCTTTCTGAGCTTCCATTTTCATTGGGCTTTACCGTGCACGCCGGTGAACAAAATTCGGAAGTTCTTCTTTTGACAAACCTCTATATTGAGGATTAAGCGCTTCAAAATCAGATCACTACTTTTCGGACCAATATTATCCAGAAGATAAAAACAACCACTAAGAATTACTCACTGACGTTTCTACAACACTCCAAAGTCGTTGACAGCGCCATTGAGCCATTGACACAGAGACTCTCAACGGCGGCATTTTCCTAAGCATTAGGTCACCACCCTCAAAACACTCTTTTGTCCACATCAACAACCCCCAATGCTACTTCCACTATAACCATACATAACCTATCATCACGGAGCAAAAGGCGGCCAAGGCATCACACATATATGGCCCACACGCAAACAACATCTTTTGGATCGTAGTGCTATGATTAGTAGTTGAACAAGAAAGTATTGGAATGGGAAACGTTTTTTTCCGGGAAGAATCCGTCACCAAGTCCACTACTTTGACACGCAGCAGCACCGATTAGTTGAGGCTGAGGAGGCTGAAACAGGATCACTTCTAGACAAGTTTGTGGCAGTGGTCAGTGGGTTGGATTGCTCGCTCACTCCTGCTGCTACCGGCCTCTTTTGACCGTATAAACCCAAGCCATCTTCTTCACCTGCCTGCCTGTGCCTGGTGGGGTCTTGCTGCAACAAAATCAGGATGCATGCAGGGGGTTAGTGCAACAACCTGACCTCGTGACGATGGCGCGGTGGCGTGACCGGATCAGCCCACCTCTGCGCACGCCCACGACGTGTTCGTCGAAATTCCGAGACAAAGGTTTCCACTTTTTCTAGCTTGGCTCTGGCATCTGGGGTCCACAATTTCCATGCTCAGGGAGGATGGACGTTTGGTGGAGTTTGAAAGTAAAGGGGATTTGCCAAGCCAAAGGTCGCTCTCAGGACGTTAACCGAGAGTGTACTGTCAGACTGTGTAATTTGTCTTGACTGCGATGGGGGTGGGATGTCTGACAGGGTTGGTCTTTGGTGCAGATACTGGGGCTGGACATCTGCGCCGACACCATCGTCGGCGACCAGATGCAGCGGGGGATCTCCGGCGGCCAGAAGAAGCGCGTCACCACAGGTAAACAAACTGCTTCCCTAAGCGTTATGTCATGCTCACGACACGCTGATGTTTTTTCAGAGAAGAAAGGTGGAGCTGATATGATCGTGTCGGGTTCTTTCTGGTTTAGGCTTTACAGAATGGTGGGCGCAGATGCCCGAATAGACATTGGGTTTGGATTTATGCGAAAATTAGGATTTCTATCCTTGAACTTCTGTCATGTGCAACTGAAAGAAACTCGAGCCTGCTTGCAAGCATGTGACATTCTAGAAGACTGAAATTCAGCTAACGATACAATCCTAGTGTCGCATCCTGTCGGTTCCTGCAGAAAAAAAAGGCACTGTGCTTTTGTGCTGTGCCACTGAGGTCCACACAAGTGACATCGGCCCTATTTGCTTATCTTATAATCCGTCTTTTTTAACTTGTTTTTTCAGCCGGAACAGTATTTTTCTCTCACAACAAATCAGCCAAAACAGTATTTTGGCTTGTTTTTTCAGCGAAGCGAACGGAGCCATCGAGCCTTTGATTGGAGTGCAGCATTTGGTAGTGTAGCATCTCGTGGTTCAGGGATTCCAGGGTTGTTGGTTGGCCACTTGTCCAAACAGTAACCACTCCTTTTCTCTTCATGAGTACAAGCGAACGCATACTAGAATCCAATTTCCTGTTCACTTGTCCAAACACAATAGAGTTTTTTTTTTCAAACAATGCAAGAGAGTTGCACGTCATTTCATTAAAAAGAGGGAGATGCTATAACAACAACCCCCCTCCCCACCAAAAAAAAGGTACATAAAACAGGGTTAACAAACTCGAAAGACAAAATAAAGGAGTTTCTAGGCTACTGCGGTCTATCCTGTAGAAATGACTGCATTATAGGGTTAAATAAGTGAATGTGATTGATAGTTCTAAATTGATTAATAGTGCAGGGGACAAAATGTGACTCATAATCGCTGTACGGAACTCTGATTACAGAAAATCCTAATGATGATTAGTGCGATAGCTATGCTTGTTTTGCCAGTTGAAAGCATTGACAAGTGGTAAATTTCTACGTAACTCAACAGTGCAGCTACACTCTGAAGCAACTCAATGTTCAGATCAGGGAATGATGTAGCAATGCACAAGTACCATTTCAAACCGGTTTATATGAAGCTGCACGATATTCTGAACATTTTCAGGATGCATGATGTTTGAGATAACTATGCTTATTTTGGAATGCAGGAGAGATGATTGTTGGCCCGACCAAGGTGCTATTCATGGACGAGATATCAACTGGATTGGACAGTTCCACGACATTCCAAATAGTCAAATGTCTCCAGCAGATTGTCCACTTGGGCGAGGCCACCATCCTCATGTCCCTCCTTCAGCCTGCCCCTGAGACCTTCGACCTATTCGATGACATCATCCTACTGTCAGAAGGCCAGATTGTTTACCAGGGACCCCGCGAATACGTCCTCAAGTTCTTTGAATCCTGCGGATTCTGCTGCCCCGAGCGCAAGGGCACTGCAGACTTTCTTCAGGAGGTAGCATTCAACACTTGTCTAGTAATCACATCCTCTGAAAGCTTAGTTTATGAATTGCAAGACAACCTGTTCTTTGGGTACTTTCCAGGTAACATCAAGGAAGGATCAGGAGCAGTACTGGGCTGACAAGCAGAGGCCTTACAGATACATTTCGGTGCCAGAATTTGCGCAACGGTTTAAGCGGTTCCATGCCGGGCTCCAGGTTGAGAGCCACCTCTCACTTCCGTTTGACAAGAGCCGTTGCCATCAGGCTGCCCTTGTATTCTCGAAGCACTCGGTGTCAACAACAGAACTCCTCAAGGCATCCTTTGACAAGGAGTGGCTCCTCATCAAGCGCAATTCATTCGTGTACATCTTCAAGACCATACAGGTAGGAGCAAATTGTTTTGGGAGTCTCTCTCATGAAATTGTCCAAGAGTCCCACTTCTAATTGACTGACATTATTGTCTGCCATGTGAACTCTGAAGCTTATCATTATAGCCCTCGTTGCATCAACGGTGTTTCTGAGAACTCACATGCATACAAGGAATCAAGATGACGGCGTTCTCTACATTGGAGCACTGCTCTTTACTCTGATTGTGAATATGTTCAATGGTTTTGCTGAGCTCTCCTTGACCATAACAAGGTTGCCGGTATTCTACAAGCACCGGGACCTGCTCTTCTATCCTGCTTGGGTCTTCACACTACCGAACGTCATTCTCAGAATCCCATTCTCCATTATTGAATCTGTAGCCTGGGTTCTTGTCACATATTATACCATAGGGCTTGCTCCAGAGGCCGACAGGTAAATGAAAGAGTTATCCTTTTCTTTACTTTTCTTTTTTTTTCCATTTCAGGAATCAGAAGAAATTCTATAATTGCTAATTATGTGATATCTATGTGCAGGTTTTTCAAGCACTTGCTGCTCGTGTTCTTGATCCAGCAGATGGCAGGTGGGCTTTTCAGAGCAATCGCTGGACTTTGCAGGTCCATGATCATTGCTCACACTGGTGGAGCACTATCTCTTCTTATGTTCTTTGTTCTTGGAGGTTTTCTGCTGCCAAAAGGTTCATTTCTTGTCTTCTTCCTTTTTTATTCGCACAGATCAATATTTTCTTTGTTGACTAGTTCTTCTTTGCCATCCCACTGTTAACAGCTTTCATCCCTAAATGGTGGATCTGGGGCTACTGGATTTCACCTTTAATGTATGGATACAATGCTCTAGCAGTCAATGAATTCTATGCTCCTCGGTGGATGAATAAGTTTGTAATGGTATGCTCACTACTGCATTGATTTTTCACTGCTTGACATTTTTTTTTTGTTGAGAAGGTGTATGTTCTCATGTCTGTAGGACCAAAATGGTGTTCCGAAAAGACTGGGGGTAGCTATGCTTGAAGGTTCCAGCATCTTTGTTGACAAAAACTGGTACTGGATTGGAGCAGCAGGGCTCTTGGGTTTCACCATCTTCTTCAATGTCCTTTTTACACTGTCACTTATGTACCTGAACCGTAAGCGCTAAATTATTGTCTTGATTCCTTGCTTATCATCCTTAAAATAAAATCCCACCCATGATAATTTTCGTGTCAGTATCATAATCATGCATTCTTTAATTCTCAGCTCTCGGCAAGCCACAAGCTGTTATATCAGAAGAAACTGCAAAGGAAGCAGAAGGCAATGGGCATGCAAAAGGCACAATAAGAAATGGAAGCACAAAATCAAAGGACGGTAGTCATAACAGTAAGCAACTCTGACAGAAGTCATAGCTCATAAGCACAGCTAAAAAAAATGACAGCTTCTAATCCGAGGTTTGGTTATTTCAGAGGAAATGAAGGAGATGAGATTGAGTGCGCGTTTGAGCACCTGTTCATCAAATGGGGTTTCACGAGTCATGTCCATTGGCAGCAATGGAGCTGCTCCGACAAGAGGAATGGTTCTTCCATTCAACCCTCTTGCCATGTCTTTTGATAATATGAACTACTATGTTGACATGCCTGCGGTGAGTTCAACTTCAATTATTCTCAGCAGTTCTTCCTGTCCATTTTCTTACCTTCATCAATGTGCCTGTACGGTCAAATATGGAAACTGATGGAGAATTCTATTGTTTGCCCAGGAAATGAAACAGCAAGGAGTGCAGGATGACAGACTCCAATTGTTGCGTGAGGTTACAGGATCATTCAGGCCTGGAGTGCTGACAGCACTTATGGGTGTCAGTGGAGCTGGAAAGACTACTCTTATGGATGTTTTGGCTGGAAGAAAGACTGGGGGGTATATTGAAGGAGATATCAGAATTGCAGGCTATCCCAAGAACCAAGCAACGTTTGCAAGGATTTCTGGATACTGCGAGCAAAATGATATACATTCTCCTCAGGTCACAGTTAGGGAGTCTTTGATATACTCTGCCTTTTTGCGTCTTCCTGGAAAGATTGGAGATCAAGAAATAACTGATGATATAAAGACTGTAAGTCATGTCTTTTTTCCTGTTGCTGACACTTTTCTTTATTTCTTTTAGTTGATTGATATCTTTGCTTGGAAGATAAAATGTCTGGTAGTAAGACGCAACAAACTAAGTAGTTTGTTTTGTTCATTGTCACTAGGACCTATTATCTAGCTCAAGGTGAAGTGTGTCTGATGTTAGAGATTTGAAAGATATGACAACAAACAGTGCCAACAATAACATCTTCTTTTCCGTTTTTAAAGTAAAACTACACATTACAATTTATCAAGCTAACATGTAACATGTCTCAATGGTTGCAGCAATTTGTGGATGAAGTTATGGAACTAGTGGAGCTCGACAATCTGAGGGATGCTTTAGTTGGGCTACCAGGAATTACAGGGCTTTCGACAGAGCAAAGAAAAAGGTTGACAATAGCTGTGGAGCTCGTTGCCAATCCATCGATCATATTCATGGATGAACCAACATCAGGGCTTGATGCAAGAGCTGCAGCAATTGTCATGAGAACAGTGCGGAACACAGTTGACACTGGACGGACAGTTGTTTGCACAATCCATCAGCCAAGCATTGACATCTTTGAGGCTTTTGATGAGGTGGCTATGAGTAATTTTTAGAAGTGGTTATTGCACCTTTTCAGCAATTAAATGTTAACCTAAGTTCTTATGTGCAGTTGCTATTGTTGAAAAGAGGAGGCCAGGTGATCTACTCTGGGAAATTGGGTCGCAACTCCCAGAAAATGGTTGAGTATTTTGAGGTACATGAAGCTCCATGTCGCACTTACATTTTTCGTTCGTCAATAAGTTTAAAACAGGAGTGAAAAACAAAAATAAAGTGAAGTTTCTAATCTTCTCTTTAATTATGCAACTAGGCAATTCCTGGAGTGCCTAAAATTAAAGATAAGTACAATCCTGCAACGTGGATGCTCGAGGTCAGTTCAGTTGCAGCTGAAGTGCGACTAAAGATGGATTTTGCTGAGTACTATAAAACATCAGATCTGTACAAGTAAGTGATAGATATGCTTCTTTGTAGAAAATATTCGTTTCCTATTTTCTCAGCTAGCCTGTTTTATACAATATGGTTTTGAGTTTAGTTACTAATTCCTTGGAATTCAATGGTATTGTTTACAGGCAAAACAAGGTAGTGGTGAACCAGCTGAGTCAACCAGAGCCAGGAACATCAGATCTTTATTTCCCTACAGAGTACTCGCAATCCACAATAGGACAGTTCAAAGCCTGCCTCTGGAAGCAATGGCTCACCTATTGGCGCAGCCCGGATTACAACCTTGTTAGATTTACCTTCACTTTGTTTGTTGCCTTGCTGCTCGGCTCCATTTTCTGGAGGATAGGCACCAACATGTAAATTTTCTTACTTTCTTCATCTTTGGTCGCTAGTTTCGCTAGTGCTGAACTTACGAATCTGAAAGAGTCGGTGTATTCTATTGCAGGGGAGATGCAAACAGTCTCAGGATGGTTATTGGAGCAATGTACACTGCTGTGATGTTTGTCGGCATCAACAATTGTTTAACTGTGCAGCCAATTGTTTCAATTGAGAGGACGGTCTTCTACAGAGAGAGGGCTGCTGGGATGTACTCTGCAATACCATATGCCTTGTCTCAGGTAAAGAAATATCATAGAACTATACAGAACACAGTGATAACTAAGGTGCTATCTGCTCTCCGCAGTCGCTCAAATGTTATGCTTTGCAGGTTGTCATAGAGCTACCATATGTGTTTGTGCAAACAACGTATTACACCCTCATCGTATACGCCATGATGAGCTTCCAATGGACAGCTGCCAAGTTCTTCTGGTTCTTCTTCATTTCCTACTTCTCCTTCCTCTACTTCACCTACTATGGCATGATGACTGTCGCAATCTCCCCAAACCATGAGGTTGCAGCCATCTTCGCCGCAGCTTTCTATTCTCTCTTCTATCTCTTCTCAGGCTTCTTCTTTCCGAGACCGGTTAGTTGTTTCTTCATTCAGCATTCTCGTGATCCTTTTCTGTAGGATAAAAAAGAGAACTTATTTTTTTTTTCTCTCTATTCTTGTTTCAGAGAATTCCCAGATGGTGGATCTGGTACTACTGGATTTGCCCATTGGCATGGACAGTGTATGGGCTCATCGTGACACAATACGGAGACCTGCAAAACTCCATCACAGTCCCTGGTGAAATCAATCCTCAGACGATTAGCTACTATGTAACAAATCATTTTGGATACCACAGGGATTTTATGCCAGTCGTTGCGCCGGTTCTCGTGCTCTTTGCAGCATTCTTCGCTTTCATGTACGCAGTCTGCATCAAGAAGTTGAACTTCCAGCAACGATAGGAACGAAGATTGTGGCAGCAAAAGCTCTTGAGTTTTTTTTTTTTGGGGGTGGGGGGGTGGGGGGGGGGGGGGGGGGGGGGGGGGGGGACACTTCTTTTTCTCTTTCATTTTTGAATCCCTTTAATATATTGCAGTGTATATAGGGTGTAGCTTGGGTATTCCACACATCGCCAAATGTGGCGAGGTCTTATACAGATTTCTTCTAGCCATTTAACTGTGGAACATTGCAAGAGCATAACTATGAGAAAATTTTGTTCATGCCCAACTCATCTCACAGGGAATTTTTCGTGAAACCAACTATTTTAATGGAAATGAGTATAAGGCTCTGTAAAAAGCGGAAATTGTTTTTGTTGTTTGATATGATACACTGTACTCTAAAAACAAGGGCATGCACGTATTTATAGTAAGCATGTTAAACAGTAGAGGATAAACTTGCTGTATTTGGTATTTCAGGAAAGGTCTTCTCCTTGTTAGCGTACTTGTGCTTCTCTATCTCTTGCTAAACTTGGAGAAATTGTTAAGCCTCTCACCATGGATGAATTTGCATGTGTTACCTGTGGAATATAAATGATGAATTTGATCAAAGCATCAGATCTAGACCATCTCCTCACTCCCAAATCCTAAGCCAAAACATTGGCTGTAACTCCAGCATAGGACGAGCGACAGCAGCCTAGCACGCTTTGGTCTTGGCCTCTCGCCCGTGGACGCGCACGAGACGCAGACAACCGGGTGTGGGAGATGCGATCGGTGCGCAAAGGGCACGTGCAAGGTGGAAGCAGATATATGGCTGGAGCCTGGAGATGGCGGCACTAGGGTTAAGGCTGGGAGCCTGGCGGCAGGCGGAGGATTAGATATGATCCGAACTTGTGATTACGAGATTGGTTGTGAGTTAATTTTCAATTCTATCTTTTATTGTAAAAAAAATTCTTTAAATAATTGATTAGGTTACATTCTAAATTGCTTATACTACCACAGTCTACAGCCTTACATGATCTGTATCTATCTATACTTAATAGTAAACTAACAATGGTTTGTTTCTTCGTTTGGTCTGTCGTGGCGTCGGCTCCATCTGAGTTAGCGTGTGCGTCCGTGTCAGTCCGAGTGCGTGAGTCGTTTTCCGGTTAATGTTTTTTTTTGCCAGCGTATGCTAGTGTACAAGCATGAGTCGTTCCCGAAGCATATGAGTCGTTTCCCTAAATTTCGGCCATTCCCGCCATTTTCTTTCCGCATCCATCCTCTAGGTTCTTACAGTATCTTCAACGACCACGATCCAAAATACAAAACTCATTCATTTTTTTTTGATAGCGGTACAGACAAAAGGTTCAATATTTATTTTTTATCTTCTCCAACAATAAGACCCAAAAGACAACCATTTCTACAAATGGGTCTCCAGAAGAGATGATACTCAGATTTATCTTATGCCACTCCTGGCACCTAAAATGGGTCTTCCATATAGGTACTCTATTGGAGGCTATATGTATTGTGTTGGAGACCCATTTTGGGTTTGGGTTCCGCAATGGGTCTTCTGTCAGAGACAACCTTATTTGTTATGGTTTTGTGTTTGCATCTGACTTTGGTTATTTTTTTTTGTTTTTGTGCCTGTTTCCATAAATGTAAAAAATAAAAGCAATCATTATGGGTTTTGAACTCTTCACCCTTCTATATAAAATAAAATTTTCCACCACCTAGTTATTGATGCAATTTTGATGATTATTAAGAACAAACCTTATCTTAGTAGAACTTGGTTTAGCTGTGTCACGGTCCTTGAGGTAACTAGAGGGTTTTGTCAGCGTGACATGAGCCGCCTCAAGTAGAGAAGGGAGGAAGAAGATAATAGAGATAAATCTTGTTCTGCTCATCTACTTTTCAGTCGACTTGTGCTTATTTCGGTTTATTCTCCCTCACAGAAACAATATTTAATCAGCCGAAATCAGTCGAAATATCACCAGCAGAACAGGACGATAGAGAGTAATTAGTTTGTTCATGACCAATACCTCCTTAGGCAACACACATATGTATATATAGCACTACTAGAGAACGCATGCCCATCACTGCTGATTTCTTAAAAACTGGCTCCCGACTTATCATTGCTGGTTTTTAGCTAAAACCGACAGTAATAGGACTAACCGACATCGATATTCGGCTCATCATCGTCGGTTCATATCACTCAGGTTTTAGCCAAGAACCGACAGTGATATTGGGTCATCATTGTTGAGTCCAGCCACGAACCAACAGTGATATGCTGCTCAAAAAACTTTATAACTTTCTCATCTGATGTTCGATGAAGACGAACTTTATACCAAAGTTGTAGTACACGACGAGATCTACAACTTTGTAGTTCAAACTTTTTGATTTGAGATAATTTTGATGTCTAAATATACACCACAAGATTTTATAAAGTTAATACCAAAGAAGTCCATGCTATATAGTCACAAGTGAGTGTGTAGTGGTAGTTAAGGATTGGGATGGAGAAGCGACCAAAATAAAAGTTATAGATCTTGAAAAGTTATGCAACTCTGTAGTTCACAGTCTTTTTTATTTAAAGTTGTTATGATGTCTCTCCATGATTTGGAAGATTTTATAGAAGTTAATATCAAAAGAATCCATATGTTCTATAGTCACAAGTGAGTGATGATAGTTAAGGATCTTGAACGGAGAAGCGACCAAAATAAGTGAGTGTTTTGGGCCGAATTCTTCACATAATAATGATTTTACCTTTATTTTCTTCTTTTTCCAATAAATATTGAATACCCTTGAATCACAATGGGCCCGTCCCCACGCTTGGAAAGGGCTCTGGTATATATAAGGAAACATCGGTGTGAGGAAACCCTATAATGTTTTCTATATCGAACTAAATAAACAGTGCTCTTTTATTTTATCCTTGCAAAGTTGCGTGTTGGAACATTAAAATATATGCTTGTGACTTAGTCTCTCTATTTCAAATTATATAACATTTTGGCTGCTCTCTCTCCCTCTATATATACATACATACATACATACATACATACATACATACATACATACATATATATATATATATATATATATATATATATATATATATATATCTTTTGCTATGTATTTAGATATACACTATGTCTAAATGCATAATAAAAACAATGTATCTAGAGAAGGCAACGTCTTATAATTTAGAATGGAGGGAGTACAATATAAACACCACCCTGTTTGAATTATAAATGAAGAGTTATTTTCTTGACTTTGTAGTGCCTTTGATTTTTTTTCCCAAATATAAGTAAGTCGAATGATATATATGGACCCAAAAGATCAATTCTTAGTGAAGTCACATTATTCGGCTTTGATCCACCGAGATGTCCCAAACGTAAACAAAATCATATGGAAAACAAAGGCCCCACTAAAGATAGAGATTAATATATGGTACCTTTGGAGGGGATTTATATTAACAAAAGATAACTTAGCAAAACACAATTGGCATGGCGCGTGAGAAGTGTTGCTTTTGTCACAAAAATGAGATAGTTAAGCACCTTTTCTTTGAACGCCTCTTTGCACTGGTAATTTGGGGATGCATACAAGTTGTGTTAAATCTACCCCAGCCTCGTAGTATTCTTCATCTTTTTGGGAGTTGGCTTCGAGGGTTTCACAAGGATCTCAAACCTATAATTATGTTTGGTGTAGCAGCTACTTGTTAGTCGATTTGGTTTTGCGGAAATGATTTAGTTTTTGAGAAAAAAAACTTGTTTATTCTCCCTTGCAGGTGTTTTATTCGGCAATCCATTGCTTATGTACATGGATTATCCTCGACAAGCCCTACGCATGGGCTTTGGTGTTGAAGGTATTGCAACAATTGATGCAAACGGCTACGACGTTTTTTTTTCCTGGCACATGGGTGGCAATCTAGTCTTATAATTGGTGGCCATTATTAGAGTGTTAGGTTATTTTTCTCTTAGGCTTTGTATTTAGGCAAAAGCCGAAACTGAATTCACTTTTGTTGTACCTCCTGGGTGCAATAACGTTAAATTAATAAAATCCCTCATAAAAAAACAATATATATGCACTTTTTTATATCATATTTGCAACTGAGTTTTACAATAATTGTGATTTAGCTCCTTCCCCTATGGCTCAGTATGATAATAGGAGTAGGTAGAAAAATATGATATTCTCGTGAAGCGCGCCAAATTTTCTAGTTTAATAAATTGGTTTGCATAGTCAACTAGTAGTACTACAGTCGACGACAGGAGATTGCACGAGGTCAGTGCTCTTCTTTTTGTATTCTTTTCTTACACTTGCATGGGCGTGTCACAGGGGACTATTGGAGCTGTCAGCCGAGCCGTGGTCGTTCGCCTCGTCTGCGCCTACGACTACGAGACTGACGTCGCTCGAGCGTTTGCAGGCGGGGAGTCCCCTGCGTGCGTCCAAGCTGGAGGGCTTTGGATCATCTCGTTGTCCACGCGTCGGCCATCGGAAGCAGGTCAGCCGTTCTCGTTGATGTCGTTGTGAGAGCAACGACCATTGGCTTAGAGTTGAGACCACCACAGTACGGCTCTGTCCTTTTTGACGATGTGGCACTCCGACTCCGAATTGGGTACATATACAAGTACCGGCGATTTGATAGATGCATATGTTTCGATAATGTGCTTTAAACGAGGCTTAGTCTGCTAGTCGAATTCCATCTAGGACCCCCGCCATCGGCCCATCCCATCCATAAATAGACGCTTACCTTCTAGGGAGAACACGATTTAATAGCTGATCGTAGGAGCTTCGAGCATATTGCCGAGCACACGTGTTGCTTACCGGCACGATCGAGGAGGGGGCTGCATGGAGCTTCTCCTTGACGATGTGCTTGCGGACGTGCTCCAACGTGTCGCGCCACGAGGCAAATACCAATAAGCTTTCTAGCGCTGTCAGGGAATGGTAGTTGTGCTAGTTTAGAATCAAGTTTCTCCGTATATCCCTTTACCTTTTTTAACCACCCCCTATCACATGGATTTCACACCTATCATTCAACTTTCGGTTCTGAAGTGCGAATTATTGGAGCCTCCACCATCTTTGCACCCTGTTCTTACTGATGGCTATGAGCTTCGTCCTACTTTCATTGCCATGGTTCGGGAGCAATCCTTCTCTAGGCTAGAAGACGAAAATCCTTACACCCACCTTAGGGAATTTGAGCAATTGAGTTCTTGCTTGACTATTGCTAGTATGACACAAGAGACCATCAAATGGATTTTTTTTCCGTTCTCCCTTTTGGGTAGAGCGAAACAATGGTATGCTCATACCGTAAGAGTAAATGAAAATTGGGATGAACTTCAAGATAAATTTTGTCTTGTTTTCTTCCCACTTTCTCGAATTACCGCTCTGCGATTAGAAGTACTTACCTTTCAACAGAAGGAGAAGGAAACATTAGGAACAACCTGGGCTAGGTTCATGAGCCTTTTTTAACTCTGGTCCAAACCTTTCCTTGCCTGACCATGTCCTTTTACATCACTTCCATATTGGTCTTAGTAAGGAAGCTGCTCTCCACCTCGAAATATCTTCAGGAGGTTCATTCTCGCATAAAACCTTTAGTAAAGGGAAAGCCATTCTTGAAAAAATCCTTGAAAATACCCCCTTCACTGGTTTTTTTAACAAGTATCCCGAAGAAGAAGAAGTCAAGCCAAGCTCCAACCAACAAGAGGAGGCACACGCAACCGGATCCAAATATGAAATTCCTCCAAATCCTAGTCATGATTTGCTTGTCAAAGAACCTCCCATTGAGGGAACACACCACACCTTATAGGATGATGAACCTCATCCTTCTAGGTTCCCCTTTGTAATCAAGGAAGATCTCTTTCAAGATTTTTATAATGCCTCGACGTTACCAGTTCAAGTGAAGCCTCTAGCACATTTTGTGTTATCAGAGGATGACGATGGTCCACACAATGAGTCTTTCCAAATGGAACATGTTAAAGGACTTTCGGCCATCATGAGCCATGAGTGGTTGGCAGAAATAGAGTTATCCACTGAGGTAGCCTGAATCATGCCCCCTCAGATGTTCTAACTTGCATCCTAAAGAAAACAACCATAGAGGCTCACTATAGTCCTACTGTTGGGGTGAATGTTATTTCAAAGGCTTTGGCTAAAAAACTTTGCCCCTACGAGTCCTTGATCCCATCTCATAAACTTTTAAGAATTCCTTGTGCAGTTACTCTTCAAAGTTATGGATCTTAAGGACTATTCCTTTGCGCATAAGAGGCTCCGAGTACCGTCTAGATTTTCACATCTATGACATCTCGGATATGCCCCTCTTAATTGGTGTACCTTTAGGGACACTCTTTCACAAAAAGACCAAAACAAAGGTCTCTTGAATTTAAAGCTAGGAAATTCTCCTATCATCGTTTTGATTGCTCACTCAAATAACATGATAGTAGAACCCAAGCCCAAACAAGACCCTGTTGAGGACATCTTAATGGCATCTCTAGAAGATATGGCCCAACCAGCTCTCGACGATGAACAGTTCATACAAGAAGAGGAGGAGTTGGCAGAACTTGTTGAACTAGATCAAATGGAGGTGCCATCATAACCCTTAATTGAGCTAAAATCCCTACCTTCTGGCTTAAAATATGTCTTTCTTAATAACAACCGAGAAACTCCTGTCATCATTAGTGACAAGCTTTCCCAAGAAGAAACCCATAAACTTGTCGCTGTTCTAGAAAGACATAAATCAGCCATAGGCTACTTACTTAAGACCTCAAGGGGATTAGTCCCACTCTTTACACTCATCGTATCCCTATCGATCCCGATTCTTCGCCATCGAGGGAACCACAATGGAGGCTTAACAATGCTAGATGAGAAGTTGTTAAGAAAGAGGTCCTTAAGATTTTGCACGCTGGGATTATTTATCCCATGCCATATAGCGAGTGGTTATTCCTATTCAAGTTGTGCCAAAGAAAGAAGGAATGATGGTCATTAGGAATGAGAAGAATGAACTCATTCCTCAATGAACTGTCACCGGGTGACGGATGTGCATTGACTATCGGAAACTTAACAAGGCCACTAAGAAGGATCACTTCCTGTTGCCATTCATTAACGAAATGTTAGAACGCTTGGTGAACCATTCCTTCTTTTGTTTCCTTGACGTGTATTTCGGATATCACCAAATCCCTATACCCTGATGATCAAAGTAAGACCACTTTCACATGGCCGTATGGAACTTACACTTACTGACGAATGTCGTTCGGGTTATGCAATGCTCCAGCATCTTTCCAAGGGTGCATGATGTCTATTTTCTCCGATATGATTAAGAAAATCATGGAGGTGTTCATGGATGACTTTACCGTCTATGGCAAAACCTTCATTGATTGTTTGGATAATTTAGACAAAGTTTTACAATGGTGTGAAGAAAAGCACTTAGTCCTGAATTGGAAAAATGACATTTTATGGTCCAGGAAGGAATAGTGCTAGAACACAAGGTGTCTACTCGTGGGATAGAAGTGGATAGACCAAAGATTGAAGTCATTGAATAGCTTCCACCTCCCACAAATGTGAAAGGCATACACAACTTTCTAGCCCGCGCAAGGTTCTATAGACGTTTCATCAAAATCTTTTCTCAAATCGCTAGACCCCTGACTAACCTCCTAGCTAAAGATTCACCTTTCATTTTTAACAATGAGTGCCATGAAGCTTTTCAAATCCTTAAGAAGGCACTTATTTTAGCTCCAATCATCCAACCACCTGATTGGAAGCTACCTTTTAAGATCATGTGTGATGCTAGCGACTTTGCTGTAGGAGTTGTTCTTGGCCAAACCAAGGATAAAAAGCACTATGCTATATCCTATGCTAGCAAAACCTTGTCTGGGCCACAACTTAATTGTGCTACCACTGAAAAAGAGTTGTTGGCTGTTGTCTTTGCAATAGACAAGTTTAGATCTTACTTAGTGGGGGCAAAGGTAATTTTTTGTATAGACCATGCTGCTCTTAAATACCTCCTCACTAAGAAAGATGCTAAACCTCGGTTGATCTAATGGATTCTTCTGCTCCAAGAATTTGACATAGAAATAAGAGATAAGAAAGGAGTAGAGAACTCAGTAGCCGATCACTTATCTAGACTTCAATATAAGGAAAGACATGAGTCACCTATTAATGGTTATCTAAGAGATGACACACTTCTCAAAGTAACAAACTCTGACCCTTGGTATGCAAATATTGTGAACTATATGGTTGCAGGTTATGTTGCACCAGGGGAGGACAAGAGGACGCTCAAGCATCAAAGTTGTTTCCACTTGTGGGATGATCCATATCTTTATGGAGTCTATGCTAATAGATTGCTATAGAGATGTGTTCTCATGGTTGAAGCTACAAAAATCATAGAGAGATGCCATGCATCGCCCTATGGAGGACATTATTGTAACACCCTAGGTGTTAGGCTTGCATAATTGCACTTGCATTTCATAAACATGAGCATCATTCATACATGCATGAGCTTAGATTGTATGAAACATGCTTCTGAAACAGTGCAACATATTGTTATATTCCATGTGTGTTTGTTTTAGGAAATGAATAGGGTGCAACCCTCAAGTGCAATATGTGCAATACACTTTAGTGAAACATGGTTAGCTAGTATAATGCCACAAACTCATGAAACACATGAAACACGGTTTTGAAACAGAAGTAACAAAATCACTTGTTTTTCCTTGTTTCAATACATGTGATGCTTGTTTTTGGGTGACCAATGTGTGGTGTGGCTAATTATCCTCTTAAGCAACTTAGTTATACTTAGAATGTCATTAGGAACAATGTTCATGTTGATCATTTTGCCTAATTAAGTTTCCAAGTCATGGTTTGACTAGTGTTGACCTCTAGAGCTCATTGGTTTGACTGTTTAAAAAGTATAGCTTAGATTGTTTGCATGTCTGAGAAACCTAAAGCAAAGTTGTAGAAAATTATATGAGAAACAAACTTTGTTTAGAGGACAAGTCATGAAAATGTGCAGAACATGCTCAAAAGTGGCCCACAAGTCAGTTTCGAGGTTCATTTGGAGGCTCTAAAAATTTCCAAGTCATAGTTGCATTTACAGTTTGTTGGAGCTGACTTTGGCTTGATGTAACTTGTGATCCCTTGTGAATTAGCTAAAGGTTTCTATAGAACAATTGTAGACCTATCATAGCTCTGTAGGTTTGATTCAAGGATATTTTGCTAATGCGCCACCAATTTAGAGTTTTGATGGGCTGAACTCACGCTGTCAGGCGTCGTTTCGAGCTCTGATGGCATTCGGCTTCAGGCCGTCATGGCCGACTAGCGTCAGGTCGAGCTCACCAAGCGGCGGCCGTACGTTGACACTTCCCCCGCTAGTCATGCTGTTGCTGCCATGACAATGCCACGCGCCCGACGGCTCACTTCTTTGCTTCATCCGCGCCTCCTCGCCTCACCAGTTTGCCAGAAGCAAAGCACTGCACCTCTGCCATTGCCACCGAGCTAGCGCCACCGTCGTGTAGCTCCTCCACTGGCCAGCCGTTGAGAAATTGCTCGCACGCATAGAAGCGCCCTACACTGCTCTACTCGCTCGAGCCCTTCGCAGTCGTGTTTGTGGCTAGGTGAGGGCCCATTGGCCGATCCTGTCATCACTGCCATGACTGGTGCCTTGCCGGAGCACGAGCTCACCGTGGAACTTGCTGACCAGCGCTCTTCCATGCTCCCTTTCTTCCACATTGTCTTCCCCATGCCTTGTTGTTGCTCTAACCTTACCTCTCCTAGCCGCTACCGCTCGGACATCGCCAGCGTGCGAGTCTCGCCGGAGTGAGCTCCGCCGCCGTGCAGACCTCTCCGTGGCTAGGTGTTCCTAGAGCATCTCCTAACCCTAGCGTAGCACGAGTAGTGTCACCTGAACACCATGGTGCCGTAGAACCATTCACCTAGGCCAGCCGTGGCCAGAGCCGGCCGGCGCACTATCGTGTCGCGCCACCGAGCCGCCATGGCCGGCAACGAGCCACTTTCCGTGCACCTCTATGCTAACCACCGGTGTGAATCAATGCGAGAGAGTGAGGTGAACACCTTGGTGGGGGCGGTTTCGCGGGAGGAGTCGTCGCCGGTGAGATAGCGCCACCCCATGCCATGCTCTGTTTCAGTGCCAATGACATGTGGGGTCCACTGATCTGTGGGGCCCGAGTGTCAGTGACTTAGATCCAGAAAGCTAGCTCATTTGTGCTCATTTTGATGCTGTTTTGTAAAAAAATTATATCTCGAGTTTGGTAGATCCAAATTAGGTGGTTCCAATTTAGTTAGGATCATGGTGAAGTGTAGTATTTAAGAAAAATATAGCATGAACACTTGTAGTGGAATTTTTGGAAGAATTAAATTGAAACTTGAAATGTGTTTTTAAATGAATGCAAACTTATTTAATTTGTATCTTGAGTTCCTGTGCTCCAAAAATTATGAAATTTTGTTGGTGAGCTCTCCTTAATGAGTAGAAGCTCTTGTAAAAATTTGACGGTCAGTGCATGTATGAGTTTTGAGTTATATATTTTCCTTTTATTATTGAATGATCCTTGTGTGAATTTTAGTAATTTATCTATAAATCCAATGACCATGAAATATATTGGAGGATGTCCTAGTACCTTAAGGATGCTATGAAAAATATAAAATCTGTTGCTTAACACTTTTCACTAGGTTTTCCTATTTATGTCATTTTAAGCCTTTATGTCTTGTCATTTTTGTGTAGGATGTTATACTTGTTTAAATGTTGTGAAATTTATACAGTGGTCTATTGGAGACATTTATAAACTACTGTAATTTTTGTGGAATTTTCTATACAATTTGGATAGGTGTTTATTAATTAACCTCATTATCTAAATAAATTAATAAATGTATGAAAAGAATTTATTTAGGAATGGCCACTATGTTTTCTGGTGTTCTATCAACATGTGTGATGAGTTGATAAAGTTGGTCTTGTCCATTTGTATGTTTACAACGTAAGTTAATAATTATTTTTTTGCATTATGTCTTTTTGGACAGTTCTGGGAACTTTGCAAAGTTCACCATGATAATTTGGGCTGTTGGGAAAGTGGTGAATATAAAAGTTGTAGATAACTTATGTATCTATATTCTGTTAAAATTTGGTGGCATTTGGCCTAGTAGTTTAGGAGTTACGGTCGTTCCAAGTTGGATCACAGTTTTGTTTGCTCTCTGTCTTGTTTGGACTTGATTATGTGTTTATGTAAATTCGACCTACTAAACTTGGGAATCATGCCAAGGGGATTATTAATGAAATGTAGATAATTTCATAAGCATTCCAGATTATCTTTTTGCATGTATTTTGGATCAGTATAACTCTAGTTATGAGTAAAACTAGTTACTGCTGTTTGCAGCCTAAAAACTATGATTTCAATGAATAACTTGTTTGCTTGATATGAGTCGATGTGATGCGTTAGATGCTAGGCTAACTAAAATAACTTGTTAGTTACAGGTGCTAGACCTCTTACTAAAGATGAACAACTTTATCTTAGGTTGTTAGAGCTTGGTGAGTGTGCCATTCTTGTTTTCTAAAAAGAGATATGCACCTACTCGGTAAAATAGATGTTGATCTTGTATCATCGTGTCTTTCATGCGTTCATCTGTACATGGCTGTACAGTTCATCATCATGTTCCATCTCTTGTGCATGCATGATTCTTATACTATGCATATGCATGCAATAGGTGTTCCGGAGGGAGTCACGCTTCTGGAATTCGAGCAAGTACTTCCGGAGGAATAGCAGCAAGCTCAGGAGCAGGAGGTGCAGACCCTCGAATAAGGAGCCAACGAAGAAGTTCTTGAGTGTCCCGATCACCAATCTTCATCTTTTCTGAAAGGCAAGCTCTGGAGCATTCTAAATCTCCTATGTTTTGAAAATGGTTACTTTGAGTATCTTTATTTGTGATGCATTAAGTGATAGGAACTGGATGCAGACACTTGTTGCATATATATATCTATTCCTTGTCCAGTAAACGTACCCTGAATCCTATTTAGGTCCAGGAGCGAATCAAAGCTTAGCCTTGCTTAGACCGGTAAAAGTCAGGTGATTTCCTGTCACTTGCAAGTTAGGATGATGTCTGGTCATGGTTGGCTATATTTGCTATCGTGGAAAATAACCATGTGTTAATAATGAATTGTAACTAGGTGGGATGTCGATAGAAAAGCAACAAGGCAAGGAGGTCTTGGGTGTGGATCTATCCCCGTCTGTGTCGGTTAAGGACCGATTCGCTGTATGTCCTCATGTCATGTTGAACGCATGCCTATCACTTAGTTGGCCAAATAACTCGTTCTGACCGTGAAGCCGAGTAGCTCAACTCAGGCCGGGAACCGAAAAGTGAAACTGTGCACCCTAGAGGTAGTAAGGATGTGCGGGGAGCCATTGGCGTAAGTCCTAGGTGAGATTGACCACCTGGCAGAGTGGACTCCCTGAGGATGAGGGGCTGGGCGGACCCACAAATTTGTTCCTGAGTTGTACCAAAGGTGACCTAAGGCTACCTTCACGTGGTATGTCTGGGTTTGTGTTAGGAATACCCCTCTAGCTGGATAGGAATCGATTCGAATCGTTGTCTCTCTCGGATAGTGAGAACTTGACTGAGCAGCGGCAACGTAGATGCACTTAATGGAACTTGGTGGTTAAATCGATGATGATGATGTTACCACATGATACTGGATATGGTTACTAATGTTTGGAGTTAATCAATTGCTTGCTCTAGTATAGGTGCTAATCTAGTTGACAGGTTAATATTGATAACTTGCTGCTTACTCATAATTTAAGCCTTTGTAGTCCATTACGTTCAGATTGGTGTTTCGTAGAGCTTAGGCAGCCTTCCCCCGACTAGTCTTTCTCACTTCCTTTGAGAGTCGAAAAGGTATTGTTGCTCCAAAGTAAGTAAGTAAAGTAAGCCTCATCCTTAGTTATCTAGTTTAAGCCTTAGAAATCCCCTCTCTACCCACAAAAATAATTTTCTATTTTTATCCTTAGACGACCTTGATCCTTACTAGAACACTTCATGTTCCCTGTGGATAAATATGATACTCTGGAATACACCCGGGTGAAAGCTATAGCGGTATTCATGTGTTTGTGGATTTTTCTATGTGCGTTAACAAATACCAATAGTCTACAAGGTGTGGTGCACGCTCATCGATGACCGCCTCTTGCTGCATAGTGACCTTCTTCCCCACTCGTAGGCCGGCCTAGTCATCAACTACCATGAGCTACGTTTCCCTGATCTCTTTTGCCACCCCTCCATGGATTTTAGAGGCTCTTACAAGCCTAAGGCATCGTCCTCCTCGCCAGTGGCTTGCTCAACTCAGCCACCGGGTGGTGGGCGCCCTTGAGGAAACTCCTGCCTCACCACATGGGGATGAAGCGCTATTACAAGAATGACATGTGACTTGTATTTGATCCTGATGTGTCGCCACACTATGAAGTGTTCTTGATCCCTATAGTAGAAAGGGCAACATTATAGGAAACAGAATGGCCACTGTCACCATTCATAATAAATGTCTTCTCAATGGAAGCCAGGCGGTGGACAGAGAGAGTACTTATCAATGAAGGCGAGGCTATAGGAGCAGTCACTGAAATGCAATTGGATGAATGATCAGATCATCCTCGTCCTGCTGCATATTGGCATGGTGCACTCTACATTCGTTGCGAAAAAGGATTTTATCATGAGGTAGAAAATACTATAGTGCTTCTTTAGTCACTCTTTTTATATGTTCATTCAATATGTTATTTCATAAATTATGATGTTCTTAAATTCTTTTGGCTAATACTATATCCCACTGATCCTTTTGTGCAGAATATTGCTATTAGACGACAAATACCAAGTAATCAAACCACCTTGTAGTATCAAAGAATGGACGAACATTCATCTTGAAAGGTTTGAGATGGGAGTTTACTTTGTTGTTTTTGATGATGAAGATCGGCTTCGGGTTTGGATCCTTAATGAATCGTGCAGTACAATGGAGTGGGTACTAAAGCACACCAGCAGTGTTGGGTTCGCACAACCTAGTCGAAACAATGTTAATGGACCTTGGACCTTGGAAAATACTAATCGTGAGAAAGGTGACAATTACACTAAGGCACCTGCAGGACAGTAATATGAATGGGATTCAGATGATGAAGGTCTTGTCAAGCTTCAAGATAAGGATAATGAAAACCTCCACTACCAACATTTTGGCATCCTCCAGTTTCATCCTTACAAAGAAATTGTCTTCTTGAACAAATCACTATGTAGAGGTATGGCGTATCACTTGAATAGATCAAAACTTGAAACCTTGGGTGACATATTCCCAAAATATTATTCCAAGTGGGTCATGCTATGCTTCATGAAAGCATGTTTCCCATATACACCATGTATGCTGGGAGAGTTGCCAAGGAGTAGTTCATAGTTAACAACTTGGCCAAGGCCCTATTTTGTTTTCATGGATCATGAATCTATAACAGACCTAGTACCGTACCTGCATGCTAGCAACCTTTAGAATGATGCAACACAGAGGCAAGGCTCGAATTAGAAGATTACAAATTCATGTTGCATAACTAGGATATTGCACAATGCATTGCAACTGGAACAAAGATTAAGACCATGATAATTATTCATGTTTGAATGTGTGTTTGTGTCACTACCCAAAAATGATGTTTAGAATGTGATGTTTATAACATTTTGTTTATAGCCAATTGTTACTATTACATGAGTCACAAGTGACTACTTGAATGAATCAATGAAGTTGTATACATATAGTTTAGGAGAGACCATGCATGGGCCTCTTCATGCAGTAACAAGGCCCAAGGCCATGTATGGATCCTAATTACAACTAAGCAAAACTATATGTCTAACAGCCCCTCCCCCCTGCGCACACAGTCGAAGCGTCAGAGTTAGCCACCACTATGGACATTCAGGCTAGAACAAAATTCAATGAAGATCGATGATGGCAGATCTTTGGTGAAGATGTTGGCATACTATGATGATGTCAGTACATGTTGAAAGCGGACAGCCCCGGCCCGGTGGCAACCTTGTCACAGACAAGGCACAAATCGATCTTCATGTGTTTTGTGCATTGGTGTAGCAAGGGATTAGTTGAGAGATAAACTACACTGATGTTATCACAATAGAACATGGTAGCATGGTGGACAGAATAGCTCACCCAACAATGTTCTCAACCAGGAAGTTTTAGCAATGGCATTAGCAATGGCCTGATACTCAACTTCAGTATGGGAGTCACGCACTTCTGATCCCTGACTGAATGCCTACACCTAAGCACCAAAAGGGGACCAACCTCGGCCAACAAGGTTATGGCTAAGGCCCATAGGGAAATGGAGGCCCCGAATGTCGAAGGAAGCCCCTTCTAGGAATGGCCAAGGATGGAAAAGCGGGCAGCGAAAATAGCAACAAACAACTTGTGTTTACAAACTTGCTAAAGTTCATGTTCCTAGGATAGCTTCCTACACACAAAATAGCTACTACTACCAACTCTCCCTCTACTATAGGAAAAAGGAGGGCGCGCATGATCCGCTTCACTCATCATCCTCGTATGAGTTGAGAGGATCTTGAAGGATCACCTCTAGGTCCATAGACGTCAATGCCCCATCACTAGCCGCTTCAAGGCTCTTGATCATTAGCACCTTGACCCTTGGCAGGTCCAAGTTTACAGTGGGACTCTGTGCATCACCTCGCGCACATCCACCAATGCACCAAACCAAAGTTGAGCAGCAGCCAGTGCAGTGGTGGGTTGGCGGCCCCTTGATGGACCACATCAGTCACCACATCATGGAAGCGCTCAAGCATGACCCAGAACACCCACCTCCATAGCGGGCGAAATGGGGAAGCACCCCAAGGAAACCCATGCGCAACATGATGAAGACCTAGAGGTGAAGAATATCCTCCGAGGTTAGATCATGGAGGAAGAGCCCATAGAAGTAGAGTGGCCTCCGAAGAAAGGGATGAGCAGGCAAACTAAACTCGTAGTCATGGAAGTGGGTGAAGGACATGACCATGCCCTCATGAGGCCTTGCCTCCCACTCTGATGTGGTAGTGACTCGCCACCCCATCGCCCTGGTGTCCACCAAAATCAGTGCTGCCCCTTGCATCTCCTCGAACTTCCTCCTATCCAAGGATGACGATACCCACTTTGCCATTACTCTTGATGGTAGGATCTAGGATGTAGCGGACATGCTAGGCAAGGGATTTTGAAAGGTGGAGCTCTAGCGAAAAGCAACAGGCAACTCCTCTCCCTCTTTTCCTTTTACACTCCAATAGTTTGGGGCCACAAGCATCCCATGCTCCAAGATCTCACGCACGACTGAGCGACATGGCCACGGGATACACTGGGTGGAGGCATGCCCCACATAGCTTCTGATGAATCGGGTCCCTAGATGGAACCTCCTTAAGATAGGTGCACCGTTAGGCGCTTGCGTGGGAGCGCTTTAGCTTCAGAAATACTATGGATGGGGCGTCCATTTTGTCTGGACACGCATTGGTGGGCCTCAACACCCACCTCAACGGCCCAATTCCGCATGGATGCACCCATATCGTCTTGCTTAAAATAAAAAAATCTCTATTAATTTCCTATTGAATCGCCACTGTGCCCATATCCTTTCTCGAACCCACTCTCGAATCACCACCATGCTTGAACCACCACGACATGTTGCACCACTACTATAGATTGATATATCGCTGTCGCCACTTTCACTGGCTGTTGACACCAAATTTTGGTTCGTTGCGTAGAACCCCATGATTCAGAACTTACCGAAGAAAGTCGTGGTAGATGCAGGATCGGCTAGGCAGAACGTAGATTAAGATCAGTTAGGTTTCCATGACATCATCATCTCAAGGAAGATCTAGCAGTGAGAAAAGGCATCGACCAAGGGAAAGTTTGGTGTCCAAGTTATCTTAATTTAGGATATTTTGTTTTCTTTTCCAAGTTTTGTGATCGGTCTTGTTCGACCAGGACTCGTAGTCAAGCCTCGGGTATAAATATTGAACCCGGCTATTGTAATAGACATCTCCGTGATCAATCAAAAACTAGTACATTTACTTTTCGGCTTACGCCACCCCTTAGGAGTAGGAGTAGAGTAGATTTCAGCGAGTTTTTCGGCATGTAGGGCTGCCACCGGTTAAGTTTGACCTCCGGTTTGCCTGTGAGTATCTGTCACGACTTATACTTTGTTTGTAAGGCTGCATCGATTAGGTTTGACATGTTGCAAGCTTTGCATAAGTTAGTTATCATTAGTTAGTTGTAAGGTTGCATTGGTCCGTCTCGTATTTGTTACAATTACTGATACAAGTTACCCTTGATTCTTATCAAAATTTGTACGGTTGCATCGGTCCATCTCGTATCTCATACAAATTTTTGATATGGATTAGTTATCGGTTAAATCTATTAAGATTGGTCGGGTTTCCTTGCTGTTTTTAATAGATTTGCTAGTTATCGATCTTGTTATAATTAGTACCCTTACTATTTGTAACAATATCACCCTTTGCCCAATTAAGATTGAATCGGCTTTATATCTCTTTAAATCATCATCCAGTTGCTTTACCTTGTTTATATCTTGCTGTGATGATGGTTTTGGTTAGCTCAACCATTTTAACCCAATCTTGATCAAAGATAGCATGTGGTCAAGGCGTGTTTAACCCTAGGTAAGCTTGCTAGTTGATGAAATTTGGTCTAGAACTGCTATTAAGGCTGCCTTCGATCCGGTCGACCCCCACTGTTAGCACTGTAGATTAGAAATCATTAGGTAATAAGTCTTGCTTATGGTTAAACATAGTCTCTGGCTGCATGCTATGTTCGCATCGGCTTTCTAGCCAATCGCTTGTGCTTTCACGATCGTAGCATGTTTTCATGGTTCCATTAGGCACGTATAGATTCGTATTCTTTGAAGATTTAATCTATTATCTTTATCATGGATGCATTGATCCGGTTCAAACCCCATTGTTAGATATAATAGGTTAGATTCGATAGGTGTATGGATTTATCCACGTTTAATAGTCGATTGTTTGAATGTTGCAAGTCTTCTTTCACTGGAATCGTCTATTTAGCCGATAGCCTGCCCATTGAGAATATATATTGGCTATTCCTATGCTTTTATTTGTTTTTATCTCGATTAAAAGCAAATATGTTTCTCAATTAATATGAATGTTCTCACACCTATCTTTTTACATCTTTAGCATGTTTTCATGACCATCGGCTAAGTTTGATCTATGCAATTGAGTAAATGATAATTGTCGATATGCTTGTTTTTACTTATCATGTATCATGAACATGCTGGATATCGACTCTCTAGTCGATAGCCTTATTTCATCAGCTACTTAGTCACACATTTGGAACTGTCTAGACAAACACAGGTATGTTCCACATTAAATTACTGATCAATCTTGTCTCCTTGTCAATTATAGGGTCAAATTGACTGGCATGCCCTAGGTCTTGACCATCCGGTCTAGTGTCCTCCCAAGTTTGGAGAGAGCCCAGGATCCGCTCTACATAGTTTCTCTCATCTTGCTAGCATGTTGGCAGTGGGACATGACTTTTTTGCCATCAACACAGTTGGCACGCCCGGTGGGACCACAATCGTCAACATGGACAACGAAGCGATCCTCAAGGTCAACCTTGAAGACCTGCCTGATGACCAGAAGGCACTCATTGAGCAGGCAGTGGAGGAGTTCCATGAGAAGTGTCTACTGTCTTACAATAGGACGTGTGATTCAATTGTTTAGAAGACTCCCCTACCAAGCATCCTTCTGCATGGACAAAGTGAAGATGTTGAAGCAAGAACTACTTTCTATTTGGTCCATAAGACTATTTATGAAGCCTTTACAAATCACATTAGGGTGTTAGCCAACACAATTGGGAATGTTATGAAGGAAGTTTTCTTTGGAGCACCAGTTGATCAGGTGGGACCATCATATTTCAATGGCTATAATTCTTTGACTGTTGGAAGCAGTGTGCCTAGTTCTAATCAGCAGCTGAATGGTGGGCAGTATCAGCAGCCACTAGTGCTGCGGCTTCTAGGTGGACAAGCTCAAGATCAAACACTACAAGCGGCAGGGGGCAAGGTCAAGCCCTACTAATAGCAGGGGGGTAAGGTCAAATGATAGGGGGCAACCGCCAGCGCAGCAATCACCAAGTGCCCCTGCCACACAGATAGTTCAATAGCCTACTGGACAAAACCAAGTGTATTCAGTCTAGCAACCAACCTCATGAATCACTCAACAGGTTGTGCAACGATCGGCTTAGGGAAGATTCAATACTTCCTTCCAAACACCATAGTCAGCCCATAAAATTGCTCCATCGATTAAGAGAATCATCAAGAATGTTGATTCAAACTATTTTAATAGTCGATTGCAAGGATATACAACTCACAATGCTCAAATCGACTATGTAGAAGGATATCACTTGGTTCCTGATGCCAGCACGTATGAGGTTATGCCACACCCTTGGTATCAGAATCCTTATAACTATAATACGCAACAACTTCAACAATCTCAGGTCCAAGGACAACAGTCTCTGGCTTAGGGTCAACAAGTTCAAGTGCAAAGCTCTTAGGCTCAAACTCAAGGGCAACTGAGATGAGAAGTTGCTAGCATGGATGCTGATGAGTTCATCAATAGGATAACTGCTATGATGTAGAGTCAGTTTGGTCCGAAGCCTAAAGGATAGGTTGGCTCTTACTAGCACCCATACCCAACCTGGTATGATATTGTGCAACTCCCTCCACGCTACAGAGTCCTAGATTTCTCCAAATTTATTGGGATAGATGAGATGACAATCATGGAGTATATCATGCTCGGAGAAGCATCTGTTGAGGAAGCACATAAAGTTCAATTCTTCCCGTTGTCCCCGTCTTGGCTGGCCTTTAGTTGGTTTTCATCACTGGAACCAAACTCAATCACTAGGTGAGACGATCTAGAGAACAAGTTCCATGCATACTTCTACAGTTGGATCGGAGAGAAGAAGATTATAGATCTGACAAGCATGAGGCAGAGGAACAATGAGTTAGGCTCTAAGTTCATTCAAAGATTCAGTGAGGTAAGGAGCTGTTGCTACTCGTTAAATCTGTCTGATGGCCAATTGGCTGAATTGGCCCTTCAAGGGTTGTCTTCAGTGAATAGAGAAAAATTTGATGGCCAAGAATTTGAGAGTTTGGCTCACCTAGTTCAGAGGGTGTTGGCTTTTGAAAGTTAGCATCGAACCCTGTGCAAAGAGAAGTATTTAAAGGGTACTATTGTTATGTCTGATCCATATAATGCCGACTCTGATGGGGATGATCTAGAAGTTGCAACTACCGAGTGGACATGGGGCAAGACTCCTATATCTTGTCCATGGGTAAGAGAGGCAGAAAATGCCTATGACTTCAATGTCAAGAACACTAATAGGATCTTTAACCTGCTACTGGAGAAGAAGCAATTGAGGTTACCTGCAAATCATGAGATCCCTTTGGCTGAAGAACTTAATGGGTAGAAATACTACAAGTTTTACAATGCTACTAATCATAACACTAATGAGTGCAGAATCTTCTGCTTACATATTCAGAAGGCCATTGAGCAAGGAAAGATTAAGTTTGAGCCAACCAAGAAACTAGCAATGGACATAGATGGGCATCCTTTCCTAGGGGTGCATATAGTAGAGTTTCAGTTGGCCAAAGGAAAGACAAAGGTCTTGACATCGGCTAAGGCAAAAGAATATGGGTCGATCGACCCCAAGGTTCAAATATCAACTAATGAGTATAAGAAAGCTAAGCAGCAACGTGATCAATAAAAGAGCCAATATGAGCAAGGTGAAACATCCAAAGCTGGTGCTATGCGTCCTCATGTGACTTCCTAAATCTTGTTGAACAAGTGGCAACGCCAAAAGGAGAAGGACCACCAGCACTGGCTTGAAAAAGAATATGAGCGTTGGTTTGAAGAAGAAAGGTATGAAGGAGAACAAGCTGAACTACATTGGAATTGTCCTTTCTTCAAACGCTATTAGAATGAAGGTTTGAAATTGCCCACAAGACGTAACTGCATAGAGTGTAGTAATCAATATCAAGAGTTTAGGCAATCTCAAGCCAACCGCCGGTCCATCCATGAACATTTGAATTATCAATCTAATGACATGGATCGATGCATAAAAAATGTAGGAGTTCATGATTGGCTAGACAAGCATGTGTGTGATCAGAGCTAGGCCATCCATGATGAAGAAAAAGAGTATGTTTGGCAAGAAGGCTAGTGGTGTCTAGGAGGTCTAACAAGGAGCTAGAAAAGAAGAGTCCAACGATTGAGAAATAGAGAATTAGAAGCTTAGAAGTATAGCAGACCTTAGACATGGCGCATCAAACAAAGAGCAGACAAGGGTGTTGACACTTCTTAATGTTGCTACTAGGTTTATGTCCCTAACAATGACACCAGAAATGTTTGACGATGGTTCATATGTGTGTATATAGGAAAAAGGATTCGGCAAGTGCACAGAACTATCGTGTAACACTTCGTTTGGTGAGTACCAAGTGTCAAATTTATATTTTCCCAAAGGAAGGTGGGAGGGCGTGTTTGGGCATTGTGGTTAGGTAGACTAAGTAAGTATGTCTAGCAACATGGGGGTGATGAGGGTAGTATGGATGATGGACATGAAAAGATAAAAAAGGGTTGATCACATAGATAGAGGTAACTAGAAGTGTAGTGTAGCTGAGTGTGAGTAGTAGAGTATGTAATCTTAAAGCAACAAAAATAACTTAATGATAGTGAGATCATCCTTAATATGAGGGGAGAACTTGCATTGGATTTAACCAAACATGAAGCACAACGAGCCCTACGTTTTAATAACTAGACCCAACATGGTGGAATACAGAGGAAGGACGGGGATGTCACCACCTGCCAACTACCATAATCTATCCGGGGATCTAGCCGTACCTACAAGCAAGATATAGCCTAAGTACCATACCTAATCTACAAACTCATTGTTTTGATCCAAGCTCTGATGAAATAAGATCAAAACACCCTAACTAGACAGTAGAACAAGTACTAATGATGAACGAACTAATCACTAAGATAATAATTATGCAAATGCCAAAGGACAAGCACCTAGGCTCACTAATAATATACAAGAGCAAGATAGGACTTGAACTAAGCAAAGCTATATTACTGAATAAAGTACTTGACAAAGTAAAGTACTAAATAAAGTAAATGCTAAAAGAAAGATTACAAGAGGAGCTATACCAGACCTAAAGACTCTTCTAGATCCAAGTTGAGCTCTGCTCTACTCTTATCACTACTAGCTAGCTACTACTTCTAAGCTACAACTCTTGGAGAGCTTCTGAGAGCTTAGAACACTTGGAATGCTTGAGAGCTACTGAGGGATGATCTCCACCGAGTACCATAGCCCCTTTTATAGTGTGTAGAGGGCATGGGGGGTACTTGTAGGCGAAGATGAGGCAGTGGAGAGGTAGTGGGGCATCGACCGACGTTGGCCATGATCGTCTGATCATCCATTGCACCGCCTCACCATCCAACGGCGATGGATGGCCTCTGGATGGTGGTTTCTTGGTAGGTAAGTCGGTTTCCTAGCTAGTGAGGCGGTTTGGAGGTCGGTTTGGCCCCTCCAAGTGTATGACAGCGGGCCTATCGATCCAATGCAGCTCAACATCATCCTTTGGATCAAACCAACTTGGATCAAGGGTGGAGAAGTAGTGTGGAGGCCTTCACACGGATAAGTGATGTGGCAAGGGGGTGGGGCCATCGGGCGATGCCCTTAGGCATCGGCCGATGTGGCATTGTGGGCCCACGGTCCCCTGCCACGTCCACTTGCCTTCTATACTTCATATTTGTCCATTTTTGTGATTTTCTTAGGATACAAATAATTTCTCCAGGTACAAGTGGAATTAGATGAATTATAAACATAATATGGCACACATGATGTTGTTTTACCTTGATTTGGGTGGAATATTGATGGTCAAATTAGGTGTTTAGTGACCATCAACAAAGGGTAAGCCATCGGCTAATGTTGATATGGTCTTCATCCTACCTATAAGACCCAAAGCCCCCTCAGAGTGTGAACGAAGGAAGCACAAATGCTTCCATAGTGAGATTGTGAAAGAGGGCACCATCGAGGCCGATGATGGGCGCCAACAGCCGACGCAAGCAGTCGCCTTTGAAGACATTTCCTAATGGATTCTCCAATCGATGATACAGAGGGTAAGCTAGGTTAGGGATTTAGTCAGCTAATTTACTAGAAGAAGTCGATATTGGACCTGGTGATAAGCTTAGGCCGACATATATAAGTGCTAAATTAGATACTAAGTATAAACAAGAATTAATAAATCTTTTGAAGGAATATCGAGATTGTTTTGCTTGGGAATATTATGAAATGCCTAGTCTTAGCTGATCAAATGTAGAACATCGGCTGCCTATTAAAGAGGGATATCGACCATTTAAACAAGCCCTAGGAAGATTTAAAACTAAACTACTTGAAGATATTAAATAGGAGATTACAAGGTTATATGAGGCTAAGTTTATTCGATAATGTCATTATGTGAAGTGGATCTCAAACATAGTCCCTGTACTCAAGAAGAATGGAAAACTAAGTCTGCATTGACTATAGAGATTTGAATAAAGCTACACCAATGGATGGTTATCTGATGTCAATAGCTGACCTCTTAGTAGATGTAGCTTTGGGGCACAAGGTTATCAGTTTTATGGATGGCAATGCAGGCTATAATCAAATTTTCATGGCCAAAGAAGATGTCCCTAAAATTGCTTTTAGATGCCTATGAGCTCTTGGTTTATATAAGTGGGTAGTTATGACTTTTGGCCTAAAAAATGTCAGTGCAACTTATTAGCGAGCTATGAATTATATCTTTCATAAGTTGATCGGCAGGATAGTTGAGATCTACATCGATGATGTAGTTGTGAAATCCAAAAGTTATAAAGAACATCTACCTGACCTACAGGAGACTTTGGAGTGCACAAGAAAACATGGCTTAAAGATGAACCCAAACAAGTTTGCTTTTGGAGTATCAGTCGGAGAGTTCATGGGTTTCATGGTCCATGAAAGGGGGATTGAAGTTGGACAAAAGAGCATGAAGGCCATTGATGAAGCAGTCCCACCAACAAACAAAACCCAACTGCAATCTTTGATCGGCAAGATTAATTTTATCAGGAGATTTATCTTGAATTTATCAGAAAGGATGTTGTCGTTCTCTCCCTTATTGAAGCTGAAAGCGTATAAAAATTTAGATGAGGCGACGTACAACAAAAAGCATTTTATGAAATTAAGGAATATATGAAGTCTCTGTCAATGCTAATCCCTCTAGTGTGGTAAGCCTTTTAAATTGTACATGTCGGCTGATGGCCATACGATTGGATCGGCCTTGATGCGAGAATTTGAAGGAAGAGAATGAGCCATTTTCTATCTAAGAAGAAGACTTTTGGATCCAGAAACAAGATATTCTCCTGGGGAGAAATTATGCTTGTGTTTGTACTTCTCATGCACTAAATTACGACATTATTTGTCGACGGCTGAATGCACTATGGTGTCTAAAGCCAACATGATCAAGTATATGTTGTAAATGCTAATTCTAAATGGGAGAGTAGGAATGTGGGTTCTGGCATTATCTGAATTTGACTTGAGATATGAGTTGGCCAAAGCAATTAAAGGACAAATAATGGCTGATTTCGTGCTGCATCATCATGGACCCAGTATCAAATATACAGAGCCGATGCCTTGGACGTTGTTCTTTGATGGTTCATCATGCAAACAAGGTGGGGGCATCGGTATTGTTATTATCTCACCCCGAGGGTCAAGTTTTTAATTTGCTTATTCCATCAAGCCAATGTCCACCGGTAATTAGGCTGAATATGAGGCCATCCTTAAAGAACTTCAACTTCTTCAAGAACTAAAGGCCAATGCCATTGAAATATTTGGAGATTCTCAATTGGTAATTAATCAATTGATCGGCCTATATGAGTGTAAAGACGGTATCCTAAGAAATTACTATGAAAAATGTTAGGATTTGATTGATGAGTCCCTATGGTTACCATCAAGCATATTCCGAGGGCTTAAAATCAAGAAGCTAATCGGCTAGCTCAGAATACTTCTGGTTATCGACAAATTGAAGAGATCTCTAATAGCGAGATCGTCACTAATGATTGGAGGAATGAAATAATATACTATCTTAGAAACCCATCGTAGAAAGTCTCTAGAAAGCTCTGTACAAATCAATCATATATGTGTTGCTTGACGATTAGTTATATTATAAAACTATCGATGGAGTGTTGCTCAAGTGCTTAAATCCAGAAGATGCCAAGGTCCTCATGGGTGAAGTCCATGAAGGAGTTTGAGGGGCTCATCAATCGGCTCATAAGATGAATTAAATTATTAGAAGATTAGGCAATTTTTAGCCAACAGTGTTGGAAGATTGTTTCGAATATTACAAGAGATGTTAGGATTGCCAAAGATTTGGTAATATTCAAAGGTCACCAGCCTTAGTTATGAATCCTATAATCAAGCCATGGCCATTTAGAGGTTGGGGCATCGACCTAATTGGGCAAATTCATCCACCATCCAGCAAAGGTCATAAGTTCATAGTGGTGGCAATAGACTATTTCACCAAATGGGTTGAAGCGATCCCACTAAAGATGGTGACGTCCTAGAACATGATTGACTTTTTCCAAGAACACATCATTTATCTATTTGGGATTCCTCAAACTATCACTAGTGATCAAGGGACAATGTTTCTATTTGAGGAATTTGATAATTTTTCTACTAATGTGGGATTTAAGTTATTGAACTCTTCTCCTTACTACGCTCAAGCTAATGGACAAGCGGAGGCGTCCAATTAGACACTAATCAAGTTGATCAACAAGAAAATAATCGATCGACCAAGGAAATCGCACTTAACGTTGAATGAGTTGCTTTAGGCATATCGGATGGCATGCCACTGATCAACTAAATGCTCTCCTTACAAGCTAGTTTATGGATATATAGCTATTCTTCCTTGGAAGATCAGGACTAGATCATGGCATATTAAGTTTCAAGAAAGCCTAATGGCCGATGATTACAAGGTCTTGATGATGGATAATCTAGAAGATTTGAATTGTCATTGGCTTCGTGCTTTGGAGAACATCAAGACTCACAAATTGAGGATTGCTAAATATTATGACAAGAGGGTAGATCCAAGGAGTTCCATGAGGGTGAATTGGTTTGGAAGTTGATCTTGCCAATCGGGACTAAAGAGAGTGCATATGGCAAATGGTCACCGAATTGGGAGGGGCCTTATCAGATTACTCGATGCGTACCTGACAATGCTTACTTTTACGAAACACTAGAAGGTGAAGAGTTCAACAGAGCACTTAATGGAAAACACTTTAAGAAGTATTATCCTAGTATTTGGGTTGATACATGAATTAGCCGGTTGAATGTTTCATTAGGCTTTGTTTAGTTGATATGAGAAGATATCGCCTTCAGAACAAAAATGGAGCAACCCTGATTTAGCCTAAGAAGGGACAGCCGATGCGGCATGCATTGCCTTTAGAGCAAAAGAAAAAAATATAAAACCAAAATCCACCATACATGGGGAAACAAAGAGGAAAAACACTTCAAGCATAGGGAGTTTATTTATTAGTTTCCCGTTATGATATAAGGGCCGAGAAACACTTTATTCACAATATCTCTGACCAAAGAAGAAAAAGCTATAGTATTCACGGCGTTTGAGAAATCCTCAACCAAGTTATCATGATCTTCAGGATGATCAGTCACTGGAAAACCATGGGGAAGAATGTGGCAGAACCACCCAAAATAACACGCTTTCAGAGGCACTCGTCTTCCACTAGACACTAAGCACCCCAAACGTTAGCTACATCGGACAGTTCCGTCGAGTACACCCACGGGAGAACTCAAAATAATCCATGTTTTACCTCCAAACTCTGATAATGAGTATGAGTTTATAATACTTAGTCCATTTCATACAACAAGGGTTGAAAATTATTTATTAGAATATCAGAGTTTAGAGTGCGATAATTAAATAGTAGAAAGAAAATAAACATCTAGCAGAAATGATACAAGGATCTGTCTGTGCCCACCAGAAGAATCTTCCACACATGAGCTACTCCTCAAACTGCACTTGCAATAGGGGTAAATAAACCCTGAGTACACAATGTACTCGCAAGACTTACCCGACTATTGGGAATAGTTTCTCGACTCCAAGGGGTATGATAGGCAATATGGATTTGTTGTTTTCTTTTTGTTTGCGAAAAGCATTACTAGAAGTACATCCTTAAGATCAAGTTTAATTAGCAGTCATGATTACTTCATTAGCTAACCATTTTAGGTAAGCACTTGTTCTACTTTCAAGCAAGGGTTGAGCAATCAAAACCAATTTACCATCTTTCATATTCTAGTTCTTACTATGGTGCTAGACCATAGCCAAGTCATACCATCTCATAGAAATGGCGATTCACAAACCAATGTATCCTAGCTGGGTACCCCAAAACACATGCCCGGTTTGTCCCGTAGGCACAAACAAGACCAACCCATTCCACTCCTATCACGGGGTCCAGGTCCCCGTCCAAACTTGGATTCTAAGCCCCCACACTTGAGATCCGGTCTCAATATGGTGCTTAGACCTCCACCTTTCCCCGCCTCCAATCAGTCGGTCCGGAAAGAGCCAGAACCCTCAACAAGAGCATAACGAGCCTTCCTGCTCCCATAAGCAAGTATATGCTTAGGATAATAAGTCTGTGACCTGACAACCATCCACAACAGCAGATGGTCCTCAATCGACACAGACAGGGAAAATAGTGTAACCAAGCTAAGCCCCGTGGCCGCGAGACAAAACATGTTACACCCATCAATAACCCATGCCATATCCCTGCCTGGTCTCCATTTTCTCTTCATCATTTTTATTATGAAAGTAATAATAATCACCTATTGTGAGTAACCGCAGGTTACTCAAGCTACCGACAACCTAAGCATAGCAGCTACTCAAGCCTGCACTAGCAGGACTCTTAAGATGGATATATATGCATGTGGTTTCCATAGAATTCCTGTAATGTAAATGCACATCACATATATTTATGGTGATTATAAAAAATAAGGGTTATGCACCGGGGCTTGCCTTGGGTAGGCACGGTGTAAGCTAAGTCAGTCGTCGGTGGCTCCGTGACCTCCTCCTACATGAGAATCTCCTCTTTGTACTCCTCGTTGATCTCCTTGAACTCATGATTGTCGGTGGTCATGATCTTCACCGACTCATTCTCTATGCACATGCGATGATGATGATGCAACAATTCTGTATTTAGGAAATAGCAACTCTTAAAATAAGAATACACATATTAAGCTACTAAGCTAGCTCTAATGACTAAGATACTAAGCTAACTATCAGCTCTATCAAATCAAGTGTCAAGCTCACCCTAACAAGTGATTAATTTCCAAAATCATTGTTATGCTCTTATTCATATTAAAGGTTTAATGGATATGTAGCTACCCTAATAAACAAGCTATATTAGGGCTACAAAAATTACAGTAAGCACATAATAATACAATGAAGCTATTGTAAAAATTTCAGGATCAAAGCTATCACCAATTTATCACAAAAATTTCTACAATAATTAACCCAATAATATTAAGCACTTTCAAATGATTTAATAGCCCTTAGTGTCAACATAAATATGCATGATCTATCTATACTACCAGATAGATCACAATTTTAGGAACCTAACAAAATCTGTTTCATAATTTTTGGACACCTACATGATTTTATATTAATTACTAAAGATTAGCTCAGAAATTAAATTAGAAAACCATTACTAATTTCCTAGGAAAAAGAAAAATGAATCTCCTGTGCGGCCCACATGACATAGCGCATGCGCAGAGTGGTCCACTGAAGCGGCCCATGTGACATCGACCCACGTGCGAGACGGCCCGTGGTGGTGGAATCCCACATGCTGACTCTTTAGCAAAATAAACCTCGTACTTCTCCTGAATTACAACTACGTCCTAACGCTATTTTTCCCTCTCTCAAACCTTCTCACTTAACCCCCTAGCTTTCCTAGAATTCCCCTACGCGCACCCTCGATGACTCAGCGCACGGCGGCGCGACGACGGTGACACAGCGTGGCTGCGCCGGCCACCTAGGACCTACGCCGACCCTCCTAATGGGTCGGTCACCATCTCTGACCTAAGCGGCTACACTAAGTAGCGATGCGGGGTGACATGACTTGCTGGGGAAGGCTACAGCGGCGCACAGCCATCCACGATGGCGGCGCCACTGTTCCGGCAAGCTAGGGCAGCTACAGACCTAATTGGTTAGCTCACGAGCATCAGGAGGCTACTGTGGACCAGGCGAGGTGATGGTTGGAGCGAAGGATGATGGAGAAGGGCTGCCCATGTGCGGCGGCGCACCACGGCGGCACGGTCGCATCAACAGTGATGGGGAGGCAGTAGATGTACAATTGACTAGCGCAGGATGAAGAGAGAGTCAAGGTGAGGCTAGTGGTGTAGCTGGTTTTGCAAGGATGGCTACTAGGAAGGTTTGTCACCATGTCGGCCGAATGTGGCCTTAACGGCTCGGGGTCGAGGAAACTCCAAAATTAGAGCTCGGGCTGGGCATGATTTAAGGCAAAGTAGGGTCGGTTAGCAAGACAACTTAATGGTAGAGCTAGGGACGTGATGAATCGGGCGATGGTGACTCAACCAAGCCAAATTTGATGGCACGGCTCGGCGGCGATGGCAACAGAGAAGAGAGGGGAGCAGTTCTGGCTCGGCTCATCCTCGCCTTGGCGGGACATGACTGACTACTAGCGGAATGGCAGACGTGTGCATGCTATAGGCTAATGTGGTCAAAGGGAACATGCGCGGGTGTCTCGAGTCGAGACCAAGCCAAGTGTGGCACAGTGCCATAATGGCGAGAAGACGGCACATGGCAGCAAGGGCTAGCCAACGTGCATGATAGCAAGATGTATTGGTAGCAGCCATAGCACGGTAGTGCAAACCAGGGAGGGCAGCAGCATGCAGGGCAGCAACGGTAGCGGGTAGGGCGACCTACAGGGCACCGTGGCCCATGGCTGGCAGGCAGCGGGCGCTGCGGTCAGAGCGGCCAAGCCACAGCCACACTACAGCTAGGCCAGGTTGGCCTCGGTCGACCATCGTGCGGCAGCGTGGGTGAGTAGGGCATGGCTGCACAACGATGTAGAGCAGCCGCGTGTGGTGACCGCGCGCATTGCCAGTCAGCCAGTGACTGTGTGCATGCACAAATTTTAAAGCGTCCGTAAAAAGTAAAATATTGGAGTTGAAGCTAAACCACCTTCACTATGCTCAAGAGGGCTTATCAGGCTACGAACTCGAGCTAAAACATGACACCACTTCTTAACTCAATTTCATAAAATAAATCTCCAAACATGGCATTGTCTTGCTGTCAATAAACTTAAAGAATCTTCTAAGTCTTGAGCTGAATTCAATTTCAAGTTCCATTTCTAAGATAATAGAAATACTAGCTAGTAATGTTATTTTTCTACAGCAAGAGTTGCATTATCATCTACAAAGTTTGTACTTCAAACTTTATTTAAGTATCACTCACATGTTCTATAGTATTTTTTTCTTAATAAAAATTGGTTTTCAACTCTACTTGATGTACATGAGCTATTGAATCAACTTTCTATCACATGCATTATCACATAAACATGATGCTCATGACATGGTTTAGTAATTTGTTTAAAGCGTAACACCAAGGGTGTTACAAAGAAGTTGAAGCTCGCATCTAGAGCGGACTTGTGCCACAAACAAAGCAACGGCAACACCATGATAGACACCATGAAGAGTGATTACCCTAGCATGATTCAGAACATCATACAGGGGAACCACCAGTACTGCACCCCTGGCATTAACTGATTGTGCAGCATAGTCTGTGGCCAATTAGAGACTTTCCAATTGCGCTGACAAGGCTAGCAAATTTCTGTAAAATCAGGATTGTGAATATAAGGGTTGCTGTAAGAGATCTCACCGGTGATTCTAGCCTCAGCCTCGGCTAGCCTCATTTGGATAGTGTTGGCCCTATTCTCTGAGATGGTGAGGGCATCCTACATTGTGTTCAGATGAAAGTCCATCCGCCCAAGATTGCAGACTGCATTGGAATACAAGGCCCAGGCCTCATCTCTCTCCTAAAGAAGATGGCGAGCGTCGTCCCCATGGTAAAGGTCATAGGGCTCTGAGGATGAGTTTATTGGAGCAAACATTTGCTCGCCGTTGGGGCCGATGATCGTATAGGGAAGAATGCCACCATTCAAGTTGGCCCTGCACGTATGAAAAGTTGAGCCAATCCACTCAGGAACCATGAGATTATGTTCATCCTTACCCTTGGAAGCGAGAACACTGGTGTGGCAGCACGAGCTCATTGGGGATCTTGTTAGTGGGTCGCTTGCTGTTCTCCATCTCTGTGAGAAAGATGATGATTTTGGATCTGAAGATGGAAGAAAAGATTCGCACCAGAGATGCAAGCAATTAAGAGAAGGCAGATTGGTTTCTCGTCCACAACCATGGCCCATATTTATAGCCTAGGAAGATGCAGCAATAAACATCCTTGGGGATGTGCAATCGGATTTAGTTATGGAAATGAAATTGTCACGCTAGAGATTAGGAGACGGCTCGTGAGAAAATAAAGGACGCGGTGGGTGAAAATCAAAATTTATTGCTTTCCGTAATCATGGGCACCCTAGATCGTGGAGGTTTGTTACAAAGAGGATTACATGTGATGCCAACTAACTAGCCCAAGAGAACTTCATTAGATTGAAGGGAGTCTAGACCCCATAAAGCCAAAAAAACATGGACAAAAATCTCATCGGCTAAAAGATGGAAGTAACATCTGGGGGAAAAGGTAATAGGCCTATCAAGAGCACACTGGTTTATTTCATAGGCTCCTAACATAGGAAAAGCAAATAGGGGGAAGGTGTCCACACATTCGAGCCCTTGCAAACACTAGAATAGCTTCATACCGATGGTGAGAAGACTCAGGTGATATCACAAGAATTCTTCTAGCCGCGGCAGTCGATTCCCTTGCTTAACAAGGCACTAAAATGGGTGACACAATCACCCTGAACACAAGAATTCTTCTAGCCACAATGGATTTTCATGATGAGATGTTGATCCATGGACAGTCCAGCAGAGCTAGGAGTGCTCAAAAGAATAAAGATGAAGGGGGCATGGTCGAAGCTTGATCGAGGCTTGAGATCTTTCAGTGAGTTTGGTCTAATATTTATGCTCATCAAGGGAACTAAATCCAAGCACTCGTGAACCAACGATGCACCCATGAGACCTTGGAATATGGGATGGCAGCAAAAGATTAGCATGCCCGTGAGGCCTACGTATAACAGAAAGCATGAAGTGATAGAGCAGAGCCAAGCGGACACGGGGCCATTCTCTCGATCGCTAGTGGAGCATACTAGCGACTTCTAAGGGTGATGCGAAGGAAAATTTTGGAACAAAATCATTTTATCCTAAAATTGGGGGGCATGTGTTGACACCAAATTTTGGTTCGTCGCGTAGAACCCCATGATTTGGAACTTACCAGAGAAAGTCATGCTAGATGTAGGATCGGCTGGGCAGAACACAAATTAAGGTCGGTTAGATTCAATGACATCATCATCTCAAGGAAGCTCTAGCATCGAAAAAAGGCATCGACCAGGGATAGGAAGGCACATCAGATTCCATAGAAGGGAAAGTTTGGAGTCCAAGTTATATTAATTTAGGATATTTCACCCTTTGCTCGATTAAGATTGAAACGAATCGGCTTTATATCTCTTTAAATCATCATCTAGTTCCTTTACCTTGTTTATACCTTGCTGTGATGATAGTTTTGGTTAGCTTAGCTGTTTTAACCCAATCTTGATCAAAGATAGCATGTGGTCAAGGCATGTTTAACCCTAGGTAAGCTTGCTAGTTGATGAAATCTGGTCTAGAACTGCTATTAAGGCCGCCTTTGATCTAGTCGACCCCCACTGTTAGCACTATAGATTGGAAATCATTAGGTAATAAGTCTTGCTTATGGTTAAACATAGTCTCTGGCTGCATGCTATGTTCGCATCAGCTATCTAGCCGATCACTTGTGCTTTTACGATCGTAGCATGTTTTCATGGTTCCATTAGGCACATATAGATTCATATTCTTTGAAGATTTAATCTATTATATTTATCATGGATGCATCAGTCCAGTTCAAACCCCACTGTTAGATATAATAGGTTAGATTCGATAGGTGTATGGATTTATCCACGTTTAATAGTCGAGTGTTTGAATGTTGCGAGTCTTCTTTCACTGGAATCGACTGTTTAGCCGATAGCCTGCCCATTGAGAAATATATATATATATATATGTATATATATATATATATATATATATATATATATATATATATATATATATATATATATTGGCTATTGCTATGCTTTTACTTGTTTTTATCTCGATTAAAAGCAAATATGTTTCTCAATTAATATGAATGCTCTCACACCTATCTTTTTACATCTTTAGCATGTTTTCATGATCATCGGCTAAGTTAGATCTATGCAATTGAGTAAATGATAATTGCCGATATGCTTGTTTTTACTTATCATGTATCATGAACATGCTGGATATCGACTCTCTAGTTGATAGCCTTATTTCATTGGCTACTTAGCCACATATTTGGAACTATCTAGACAAACACCGGCATGTTCCATTTTAAATTGCTGATCAATCTGGCCTCCTTATCAATTATAGGGTCAAATTGATAGGCACGCCTTAGGTCACGATCATTTGTTCCGGTATCCTCTTAAGTACAGAGAAAGCTTGCGATCTGCTCCACTCGGCTTGCTAGCATGTTGGCGGCGGGACATGACTTTTTACCGTCAACACTACCGTAGCGACAGAAGCGATAGTGTGATACTTCCACCGTCGGTTGAAACAATAGCAAGGCCTCCCAGGAATGAATCTGTCAGTTTAGACTTCTACCACAGACAGGTTAACGATAGGTGCGGTAGTGGTATTATGGTTGTATTTGCTCCATCGCATGAAAAGCCGGGCCGACTAGGATACGCATTTTGCTCGCTGGCCCAAAACTAGCATTTGGTCAACTGGTGGTAAATTCAGCGTGTGTGTTGAATTGCCTCAACTTCTATGGCAGTCAAATCACCATTACTTCTGTTGCCTGAAGCCTAAGAGCCACATACCCACTACTCTACATATACTTCAAGCCTGGTGCCCTCTAAAATGACCCCTCTTCTTCATCCATCATCCCCTTCTCTTCCATTCTACAAAGAAAATGTCGGACAACCCCATCAAGTTTCCCAGCAGCCCGTCATCCAGTGAGGATGAATTGCCTTCCCACCACTCCTCTGAGGAGAACATCTCCTCCGATGATGGGATGTCGTCTGATTATAGTCCTATATGGAGCTCCAAGAAGGAGCCAGAGGAGGAGGACAAGGATGACGCCGACGTCGACACCGACGCCGATGACTCTAACTCTGAGTTTGACTCACCTCCTCCCAAGCGAGCGAGGCAAGCATGATCCTCTCTATGAGAGGATCATATTTAGATTAAGTAGTTTATAGTTAGTATAAGTAGTTTTATTTTAATACTTTAGGTTAGTTATTATGCATTCGAACGAGTACAATCATATACTTGTCCAAATTGTATCTATATGTTGGATATATAAAATGAATCAATGAAAAAAATTCTATTTGCACAGATTTGATCTCTTCAATGCCACCTTTTTATATGAAATGCAAAGCAAGTTCTTTCCAATACTACTTCTAAAATCCCAGTGCACAGATTTGATCTCTCGATGAATGTTTTTTTTTTGTTTTTCTGTATATATATGAGTGAATGAAAAGGAAAAAACTATCATGTATGGTTGAGGTTGTTTCCAGGAGAATCTAAAAGCAGTTTAACTGCTGACAATCGCCGTATTATAGCGTTGGATTAGCGTGGCAATGGTCGGCTTAATACGAACACTATTTAACTTATCCCATGTCATATGTTCTCGCTGCCGATCAATCTAGACCATCTATTTGGTAACAAGCCTAGAAGCGATCGGCCCATTCCCAACTCCCCTCGGGCTTTGTCGACGCCTTGGCGGTGGTTCGACCAACTAAAAAACCCCAATACAGATCCATTAGTTCTCTCCACCCATTGTTGCTTCATCTTCATTTTGACCCATCGCCTGTACTTGCCCTGCCTCGAGCATCTTGCACTGTTGTCATGGACAATGCCCCACGAAGGTTAGATGGATTCGATCAGCCTCGGCCCCTGTTTGCATTTGGTTCCAATTGGTTTTGGGTTTGGCATTAGTTTTGTTCATATTAGGAATTTCTTTATTGCAACAGATGTCTTACTTTGAAGAAGCCATTTCAATGCAAGCAACCTTGCATTTTGGCGGCTTGGGGTGCACCAGGACCCCAGATGACGTTGTTTGCTACATGGGGATGGAGCATTCACCTGGACCGACTATTGATTGTTGAAGCCGCTATTCGTCACCTTCTCGGACCATAAAATGTGACAAGATCGTTCAAGACCCTGTTTGTGGGGAGATTTTTGTGCTTTGTAGGATTAGAAAGGAAGTAGACATACTTTATAGATACAATGTGTCCATGGATGGAGATGCTATCATCTTCACTATGGTTCCATTCCTCTTGCTTTTGGGACCGCATCAACCAATTGAGTACCTTATCAACTTCCTACCCATCCGACATTTCATCTTGGCGGATAGTACCCTGAACCGCCGGTGACACAACATTTCATCTTGGCAGGAGTGCGAGGGTTTTCAAGGATGTTTTGGTGCCTTGGCAAGAGGCAAAAGCATAGAAAAAAGACTCGTGCCAATCTCTTCACTCAGAGTGTGCAACACTTTGAGCCCTGACTCCTCCATGGCTACATCTAGCTTCGACTCCTCCTAGTGGTCGGCACCATCCTAGGGCGCCATCGCAAGAAGAACACCGGCTTCTAGCAGAGGAGGCTACAATAGGAAGGGGCCACCCATCACGTGCCATGTCGAGAACCACCCCTACGCATACTAGCCACCACTTTTGTGTCGCTATAGCTTGAAGACGCCTCAGTGGATTTCATGGAGTGATGGAAACCTAGGACATCGGTACCATAGATGTTGCTGGGCAAATAATATAACTCGATTTCTTTCTTGTTCATTCTATTTTCGTAATGCAAATGCTAAAATCCCACGGTACTTATGGTAATTTGGGTTTTTTGTAGTCTGACTTAGATTGCGGGTTTTATGAGTGGATGATCTCCCATATGGAAAATATCTGAAGACTTTGATTTTGGATTTACATAACAAGATTTGGGAGTTGAAGGCGGAGGCCAATGTTAGAACAAATGAAGAATAGCTGTAGGAGGTGGAAGAGATTATGCCATAGATTAAAGAAATGGCCAGGGTTCCAACGAAGATGATGGAATATTTTGTACCTTTGAGAAAGAAATATGCTTCCTGTTCTTCTTTCACCTATTTTGTACTTACCTTAGTTTTTGGCATGTTCATTGGTAAGTTGCTTAGTTCATCACCATAGTAGATTCAAATATCAATTTATGTATCGGACTAAATTCTGTCACTTTTGTACAACTATTGTTGAACTAAATGCAAGGTGATTAACTAGGTGTTCAATTTCTTGAACTATAAATGCTAGTAGATTCAAGTATCAATTGATGTGTTGGAGGCATCCTACTTCCTTGGGTGTTGGGCCCTGGTATAGGAGCAACCAATTTATTGAATTGTATATACACTCTCCTACGGTCATACCACACCTTCCTCCCATCCATTCCCCACTCTGCTTCCTTGCGCTGCTTCACCCAGCTAGCGTCGAACAAAAGGTAGCCTCTCTTGTGCTCACTGCTCCTTCACCTCCAACATCGCCGGTGCATAAATCTTCAGTGAGCCATCCCTGCTTCTCAGCTCCATCTGGATCTAAGGTAACTGCATTGGATCTAGTCCTGCACCAGATTCTATATTCCTTTGTATTGGTCTCCTGTGCTCTCTGCTCCTTCACCTCCAACCTATCTATAGTAATTTTCTTGGATCTATACATGAAAATGCATCTTCTCGTTCTAGAGTTTGTGGCCTTTTATCTCCGTGGAGTGCAGCTTGTGAGCCTTAGGGGTCGACTAGGATCTACATGGAGAATGATTAATTATGCAATCAATGATGTACATATAAAGGCCTTTTAACTTTTGCATTGTGTTAGCCTAATTAGTATTTGCATTTTAGCTTTCGGCATGCTTGTTAGCTTGGTAGTGTCGAGCTACTTATTCGGTATGAATGTATGAAACTCAAGTTGGATTCCTTTCAATCCTAGAGTACTGGCACTGTGCTTTCCTTATGTTTTCTAAGTGCGCGGTTTGGCTATCTTTTAATGTAAATCTGTGTGGCTTATTATTCACCATCGAACTCAAGTTAGCTTACTTTCAATCTGAGTACTGGAATTGTGCTTTTCTTAGTTTTATAAGTGCACAGTTTTGCTTTGTTTCAATGCCAAACATTAAAATTGTGTGCCTTACTATTCATCACCATATCATACAGACGTCTCCGAGTGGTACTAGGAACCATTCACTGGTGATGGTACTATGCATTCACCGCCGCTTAGTTGCAAAATTTCCAATCCCGCGTTTGAACCCTCCTGTGTGGAACTAATGAAAGTTCAATTTCCCGCATGTCGTAAAAGTTACATAGAGAGCAAGCAGCCCCTACCCTAACATCCCCCACCCCCACCGCCCCTCCCTCCCCCCCACACACATAGATTTTCTTGTCCTCATTGCTGTTGTTCATCATCGTCGCTCCTGCTCATCACCACTGCTCAGCTCTTGCTCCACACTGGTGCACATCACTAGCTTGCTTGCATAGATCCATCGGTGAATGAGCTACTGTTGTCACTCATGTTCACCACCGCTAGATCCAAAGGCAAGTGTAATAAGGCCTTACTTGCATCGCTATCCCTTCTCCTCGAAACTCATCTCCTTACTAATGTTTATTGATGCAATTCCACGGTAGGGCAGCCTCGTCTCTTTGGCTGGTGGTGTCCTTTGACAAAATACAGCTAGCAGTCTACCAAGGGGTATGTCTATGATAGTAGATGAATCAGTGGAGGTGCGCGAGATATGAACTAGATGATAATACAAGCATCGAGACATAAGATTTAGACATGTTCGACCATCAGTATGACGTAATACCTATATCATGTGTTCTAATGTATTGCATTGAGATATGTCGAGATGCCCAGTAGGGGACCCCCTGCCTCTCCTTATATACTCTAGAGGGGTAGGGTTACAAGGAAAATATCCTATTTGGTATTACAATATCTTCTTGTAGCCTTGTGGTGCACGTCGACCAGTGTCGTGTGCCACACGCCTTGATCTTGTGGGCTAGGCCACCTCTGATGGTGCGGCCCATGTCTTGTCCTATGGATACCAGGGGTCATACCCCCATAGCTAGTCCACGAGCACCTTGTATCCGCTTGGCGACGCCGTCTTGATCAAGTCCGAGCAGTTTATCATGAAGCCGAGCGATAAAGATTGAAATCAACCAGTTTGACGGGTAAATTGAGCGGTGAAGATTGAAGCAAACTAGTCAGTAGGCCTTGGACTTGCATGAGTAAGGCTTGTCAGAAAGATGTAAGGGGCTCAAGATAAAATTTGAAAATTCTTCACCTTAGGTGAAGTGTAGCCACTTAGACTCCTTAGTGAATAAGGAGGGTAAATCAGAAAAAAGCACTACATTCACCGTAAGGTGAAGTATAGCCTCTTAGTCCCCGAGCCTGCTGGAAGATGAAGAAATAAATCTTGTAGCAGGGTCAAAGAAAATAAATCTGAAAGCTTGCCAATGCCATCTATCATGCTGCCCAAGATTAGCACCCTAATCCGAACAGCATGGAGCAACTTAAAAGCACAGCAATGAGACGTAGCAAAATCCAAACACCAACATAGTCCCCAGCTTAGCTGGTGACTCTTGCATGAAGAATCCAAGTGCCGAGGAGTCCCTAGCATAGCTGGCAAGTCCCCAGCGTAGCTGTCGATGAAGCCAAAGCAACGAGCAATCTGATCGGCGATGAAGTGAATGCCTGAGTGGAAGTGAGCATCGAACAGTTCGACCTACTGGTCAGCAATGAAGTCCATGAACTAAATGGGCCAACCAGCTAGTCGACGATGAAGTCTGAGTGCCAGGTGGCACGACCACCTAGATGATGATATTGTCCTTCCTGACGGATCCAGTTCCCAAGCGTAAGCTCGTTGACTGAATCAGGCCCCTAAACTAAAAATATGTAGAATAGGTAGTTCATGATGTAAAAATAAAATATATAAAGTTCGGAGGAAAATCCGCAGTGATGAAATAGCGTATGTAGCTTAGCGATCAGTTGTAGATGAACATTATGTTTGTTTTTAGATGAAGTGTTTAAATTTAATATAAACCATCTGAACAGTTAGTTTGTAGTTGAGTCTCCAACCCTGGCTAGCCCATTAACCATAACGTAGAGTGTGGAGTCCAGAGCCCATGTGCATGTAGGAAGAACAAAGCATCGCCAAGGAGCCACTGCTGACCACCCATAACGCAGAGGGCAAACGCTTGTGCACGTGAAGGGAGAAGACGGAGACAGGGCCATCTCTAGGACATTCGAGCATCAACATGACTGATTGGGGATTTATTGAGTCAAAAGCGTGTGTCATTTTTAATATGGTATACATAGAGAAAAAAATTCATTTGGAGAATAATTATGGAGAAAATAGCATGGAGCGATATCGGAGATGTATGAAGATTAGAGAATATTTAGAAGAATATTAAAGTGTGACTTAGCTTGATTGATGACGAGTGGAGTAGAGGAGCCATCGAGTCATGATGTCCGAGTAGATAGGTGTGGTTTGGATGGCTCGCTTGATAGCTCGGACGACTCGCTTGATAGCTCGAATGGTTCGCTTGGCAGCTCAGACGGCTCGCTTGATAGCTCTGATGGGTACATAGAGTCATAGGCGAACGGGAGTAATCAAAGCCTGATGGAGTCAATCTGTGTGGGGATGCGAAGCCCTTGAGCATGTCCGACCGAGGCAAGGGTGCAGTCTGAGATCTTCCTTGCATGCCTGAGATACGTGAGGTTGCTTGCATGGTGGTGTAGATCTAGATGCATATGTGCTTGTATATCTCTTCAACTACTCCAATTAGCTTGTACGACTGATCAACATCTTTGGTGGAAACACTGCTCCATATCACATTATCGTCGGCCACCTTTCCTAATTGCTGGTTATCATGATCCACAAAAATGATCTTGCGTACCTGATAAGAAATCACAAGCAACAACAAGATGCGATTAGGTTTCTCCCAACCAAAATCATGCAGACATACGGATATATCTAGATGTATAATAACAATATTTAATTAGGAAGCGACTTGACTTAGCTTTCTTAGATTGCTTAACTCCGATCTTGTTGTCGCGTGTTGCGTCTGTTGGAGGCGTATGGCAAGGCATCGGACTCCAACACATGCTGCCATTCGCCAAGGAAAGCAATCCACTGTGTGCCAGCGTTGAGTTGCCACTAAATGTCGAGTTGTCAACGACGTTGGTTGAAGAAAAGATTCTCGTCTAGTTTGCCATAGAATCAGCACACATAGCCCCTACCTAGCACGCCACTGTTGATGAAATACGGCCGACAGTCTACCAAGGGGTATGCCCATGATAGTAGATGAATCGGTGGAGGTGTGTGAGATACGAACTAGATGGTAATACAAGCACCGAGACACAAGATTTAGACAGGTTTGGCCATTAGTATGATGTAATACCTACATCCTATGTTCCGATGTATTGCATTGAGATATGTCAAGATGCCAACTAGGAGACCCTTGCCTCTCCTTATATACTCTGGAGGGGCAGGGTTACAAGGAAAATCTACTATTTGGTATTATAATATCTTCTTGTAGCCTTGCAGTGCACGCTGACTAGTGTCGTGCGCCACACGCCTTGATCTTGTGGGCTAGGCCACCTCTGATGGTACGACCCATGTCTTGTCCTATAGATACCGGGGGTCATACCCCCATAGAGGTCCCCAACATGAGGAACGTAGTGGATAGGCTCTCAGACAATGTGCTTACCGACATCTTCCTCTACCTGCCCGCCTGGTCCTTATGCTGCTGTAAGTGTGTCTGTCGCTCCTAGAAGCATCTCTGACTCCTATCACCATAAGAAGCTTTCATAGACTATCGTCGGCTTCTTCTATGTCAGCTAGTGGAAGGGCAATCACCACTTCACCAGCATAACCTATGAACGCCTCTCCTTGTCCTTTTTGCCTTTCCCCCATCAAAAAATCCTAGTCTCAGATTATTGTAGCGGCCTCATCCTTTGCTAGTGTGCTGGGCTTGATGGATTACAGCACTATGTTATCTGCAATCCAGCTACCCACAAATGGCATGTACTGCCACGTAGCATCCATTCTGTTGGTCAGGCTTACTTAGCTTTCGACCCAACATCCTTGTACTTCCATGTGATTGAATTTGTTGAGGTAGAGAGTGCGTGCGTAGGTGTGGAGATCTACTCATCTAAAACTGCAGCATGGATCTTTAAGGAATCTGTGAATGGGGCGAGGGTATTGTTCTATGTTTAAAATTAAGAAGTGTTTTTCTTAATGGTTTTATGCATATGCTTGAGTACTCTACGATAGTTGATGTGGATATGAAGGGAAAGACATGGAGAACAATTCATAAACCACGTGGTGCTGAAATATCCATCCATCAAGCTCAGGATCACCTGTGATGTAGACTAGGCCCGATCTTCTGAAAGGTATCATAGCGTTGATTGGTGGAGACTCGACGTTCATGATCTAGGCTTCGAACCAAGACTGATTCGGACCCCCGCAACTGTTACACCACTGCTCCATTGGTTATCAACCACGCGAACGCGATTGACCTCGCTGAGAAGGCTTTCCTGCAAGCGAATCGAGAACACAAGCAAGAACGGGATGAACGCAATCTAAAATTGTAAATAAATATGAGGCTTATGATAACAAGGAGTTCAAGTCTTTATTCAAAAGGACTAATCGCCATAGGTGAACAAGATCAAGAACTAGGGCCCTGGTTCACAGCAAGCAGCCTTGGCGGCATAGATGCAGCAAAACGATGTCTGTTTCACGAGGAAATCAAGAACTAAACAAAACTCAAACCCTAAGGAGAGTGATGGCTACTATTTATAGAGTCTTGGGCATCACTCCCCCTAGACGTGCCCCCTAATGGACCCAAACACGATACACGGTCCAACAAACCAAAAGACGGTGTCGCAGCACCCTGGTAGATTCTGGATGCTGACTTGTTTCAATGATTCCTGTTCATTACCAAGGTCTTTTGATGTGAGACCATTTGGATTTGCTTCCTTATCAAATTAGCTTTCCAACCATATGTGGATCGTAAAAAATGGAGTCCGGATGCGTCCTAGGTGACCAGTTTAAGGCAGACTGGTCCTGGAGGCCGAGGTAGACTCGAACTTGAGTTGCTTTGGGCCTCCACCTCGGGGATTCGAACCGAATTAACCTTGGGCCTCCTTCTTGACTTGGACACCCTTGCTGGCCTCCTACCCTTACATACCATGCACCAAACATGGTCATATGCATGGGTGTCATGTCCTCATCATCCTCCCCTTCTTGACAAAAAGCCGTCCTCGGCGTCGATTGTGCTTGAAACTGATCATGCACAACATAAAGGAGAACGGGGTTGCGAAGACAAAGGGAACTGAAATAACTGTGAGAAAGAATATGACCATGTTTCCAAGTTTCTAGCATGTCATCTCGCATAAAAATTTCAGCAAGCATGTAGACTCCATGATCTGAATGCACGCGATGTATGTCAATAATATCCTGCAAAAGATTAGAACTAACCAAAGACAATGTAGGAATAGATGGTCTAGCAGACATAGGTAGCAACCAACAATGCTCCCCTTCTTGGAAGTGAACTTGTTTCTTTGAGGAACATGAGAAAATGTTTGTATTATTATGGCTGCCCTCTAAACAATCATAATCTTGTATAACAAAAGGAGAATTCATATTACTATGAATGTATACTCGATGTATCATATATTGTCCCTTGTTGTTATATTTACCAATAACATGATATGTGTGTTTAGAAAACCAAGGCAAATCAGCATATTTAAAAAGGCTCTCCTACAAACAATCTAGGTTACACAAAACATCAAATTCAATATAACCCAAAGTATGTAAAGAAGACAATAGTTTGAACTCATCAGTTTTAGTAGCAATATGAATAATATGTTTATTTTTAGCATAAGTGACTGGTTCCAAAACATGTAAAACTGAAGCATCATCAACAAATTCATCTTTATCACAAGGAACTTCAAGTAAATTATCATGGGACAAAGATAAATCAAGAGAGGGTTCCACTAACAATTGCTCTATGATAGCATGGTGTGTGGAAGAATTTAGTACATTAAAACAATTCTCACCTTCCGTGAGTGTAGCAGCATGGGCATTACCTGTGTTTTCAGCAGGAGTAATAGGTGCATTGTGAAGTGATGGCTCTGAATTTGTATATGAGGTTGTGAGCTCCTCATTTTCTTCCATGTCATCCTCTCGCTTATGTATATTATCCTGCAGAAGGTTAGTCATAGCAAGAGGAATAACAACAGACTCTTCCTCTAAATGATGCACCTCAGCATATGAAGTCAAAACATGAGGTGGATTAACAAAGATTTCTCGCATAAGGAGTTTCATATCAGTCTACGTTTGAGGTTTATCAGAAGGATCTAAAGACTCCCACCAAGATAAAGCAGAATGTCGTAAAATACTAGCTGTATTTTTTACCTTCCTCCTTGGACACATAAAGTGAGTAGCAAATAAGTTATCTATGGCAATTTCCCACTCCATATACTATCAGCACCTATACCATCATAAGTCGGTGGATACGAACAACCTATCATCATTAGAAGATAGCAAAAGACAACATAAAAGTATTATCCCTATCAACTACTTAGGTTGTGGACAAGGAAAAAACAAGGCACTCAACTCCCAAGCGTCTTACCATGGTCTTACAAGTGTTCTTACCAAAGCAACAAGCGGTGCAATCGATTAGTGACTGTGACACCGTTGTAGCTTGAGTGTAACAGTTGCAAGGCGAACCTGTACTTGGTTAGAAGAAAGTGGAGCTTGGACAGGCACAATATAGTAGCAAGGAATAGCAAAATTCACAACTAAATAGCAAAGCTGAATAAGTATCCCAAGTACTTGTCTTAGTTGCTGGCCTACTCACGTTTCAACTACCAGATGTATTAAGTGATGTGAACAGCAGGAATATGATTAGGAACAAGGCAAAAATCAACACACGCAAACACAGCTCAAATGATGCTCTCTATGTGCTCCTCTAGATATTGTTCCACTTTTGCCCCTCTTTTTTCTCTATTTTTAGGCTGTTGTTGTTTTTTTGGGATTCTATGACTTTTTATTTTTATTTTTTGATATTTTTTCTTCACTTAGGAGCACAAAAGAAGTAACCATAGAAAATATGAGCATAAACAAGTGAAAGGCGTGACCTATGGAAATTTTAGAAGACGTGCTCAAAATCAATAAAAAGCTTGTGACTACGAAAAGAGGATCTTGTGACCAGTTTTTGACCAAAATAAAAATCTTCGACCCCGATAAAACAGGGAAGGACGGACCCAAAAAAATTTCTGATCGATTTTGATATATGGAATGTCGAAATCCGAGTTCGTATGCGAAAACTAGACCAGTTTTACGAACTGACTCCGAATTAGAGGACAAAACGGGAACAATGCGCGCAAAATTGGTCATGGCAGCAAGGATTTGATGGAAACAGTGAAGACAAGTATAACAAGTTAGATGGCGTGGACTAGTGTTTGATGGATACAAAGGAAACACAGCAAGACTTGAAGGTGTTCACGGATTATGATGAAAAACAAAGGGAAAAACACAAACTGGACTAAAAATGATTTAAAACCAGCAACCAGACCTTGACCTAGGGCACAAACTCAACCACGTGACACAGAGATGAAATTGGACAGCACAACGAGGCTATAGGACAGGGAATATGTGGCAGTGCATATTTTTTTGGCTTATTGTGGACTATAGGTAATGCAAAAACAGTAACAATCTAAAAGGAAAACTAAAGTTATACCTAACGGGCAACAAGGTCTCGGATACCACTTGACGTAGACTAGGTCTGATCTTCCGAAAGGTATAATAGTGTCGATTGGTGGAGACTCGATGTTCACGATCTAGGCTTTGAACCAAGACTGATTCGGACCCCCGCAACCGTTACACCACTGCTCCGTTGGTTATCAACCACACGAACACGATTGACCTCGCTGAGAAGGCTTTCCTGCAAGCGAATCGAGAACACAAGCAAGAACGGGATGAACGCAATTTGAAATTGCAAATAAATATGAGGCTTATGATAACAAGGAGTTCAAGTCTTTATTCGAAAGGACTAATCGCCACAGGCGAACAAGATCAAGAACTGGGGTCCTGGTTCACAGCAAGCAGTCTTGGCGGCACAGTTGCAGCAAAACAATGTCTGTTTCACGAGGAAATCAAGAACTAAACAAAACTCAAACCCTAAGGAGAGCGACTGCTGCTATTTATAGAGTCTTGGGTGTCACCCCCTGGATGCGCCCTCTAATGGGCCCAAACACGATACATGGTCCAATGAACCAAAAGACGGTGTCGCAGCACCAAAAGACGATTCCCGTTGATTCCCAAGGTCTTTTGATGTGAGACCACTTGGATTTGCTTCCTTATCAAATTAGCTTTCCAACCATATGTGGACCGTCGAAAATAGAGTCTAGATGCATCCTGGATGACCAGTTTAAAATAGACTGGTCCTGGAGGCCGAGGCAGACTCCAACTTGAGTTGCTTTGGGCCTCCACCTCGAGGATTTGAACCGAATTAGCCTCAGGCCTCCTTCTTGACTTGGACACCCTTGCGGGCCTCCTAACCCTCCATACCATGCACCAAACATGGTCATATGCATGGGTGTCATGTCCTCATCAACCTGTGTGTGTTGTGCTGATTTTCACAATATGTCTTGGCTTTTAGTGTGGATACTTGAGGACTATGGTACTGATAACTGGAGACTGAAGCATGTTGTGGACATAGAGGAACTGTTTGGACACATGAATATTAAAGTTGGTTCTGAGCTTTGTCATGAGGAGTACAAAGTGATTACAGTTCACCCAGAATGGAATTTTATTTTTCTTATTGGGAAGGATAAAACACTGATTGCATATGACATAGACTGTACAAAGGTTCATGTCATCCATGCCTGTGTCATCCGCTTTTGTAGATCAAGAGGGTGTTTTCATATGAACAGGCATTACTATCTTCCTTATGTTCCCATGTTCATGGAGTCATTAGCATAGCAGTAAAGGTGCATTTGTTATATTTCGTTATCACGATAGTCTTTGTTCAGGTAGGGACTTGTTTTCATTCTATGTATGTTTAGGCCAATTTTGGCTTGTTAACTAAAGGAATGGTATGTTCAATATTATTAATTCTGTTGCATTGTTCAGGTTGTGGATCAGAGATGTGGTGCATTGGCTACCAATCCAAAGGATGCACTAATTATTTTCATTTTGTCTTGCAAATAGGAGTGCCACATAGAAGGAGCACAGCTACGTCGTTTCATTATGTAAGTCTGTATAGATGAGTACCTTTAGTATGCTCTATGTACTGCTTGTGTTAGGACATTAGTTGAGAAAGATGTTATGGTAGCATACATTGTTATTGTAAAAAGTACTCTTGTTTGTGAACATAATTTCTGGATGCAATGATTATATATCTGTATGCTTTGTGTTCAAGAAGCTATTAAGGGCCTAGCTGAATTAGTAACTATGAAACCGGATGAAATTCTGTCACCGTCGGATGTAAGCGCCATTCATTGTTTTCTTATCACCACTGCCGGTGGTGGTGCGAATGTCGAACACCGTCGATATACATATAATGCGGCAGGGATCAAAAGTATATCAGCGCCGATTCGTTTAGTAACCCGACACCGACTAAACAATCATCAAAGGCGGATCGTGGTGTAAGGAGACGGTGACCATGGCCTTTGTACTGGCGGTTCATATGCTGAAGCGATGGTGGTGTTAACCTCTATAGACATCTTGGCCATCAAAGGGACAGTGAACCCGCACCACAGATAGTAGGATCGAAGTACAAGGCGACGGTGCAGGTGATCACTACACAGGCGATTGATGTGCTCCCACAACAATTTTGATAGCCTCGACACAGGTGAATAAATTACTAATGCGGCGGAGTTAGAGTATACCCACAGCGGGGTCATGCTCTAATGCAACGGAAGTAAGGACCTTATCATGAACAGATGATAAGCCAGTATGGCGGTGTAGTGTACACCACAGTTGGTCTCAGATGATGACGGTGATGGCTATGACTATCACTGTAGACAGCTTACTGCCGTGGCCGAAATGGGGCTAAGATAGGGGTTATGACGTGGCTGTGAAAGCTCTGAGTGTAGTAGTGCACCGCAACAGTGCTGCCAGTGGCCAAAACATGGTGGCGTGCTGCACCGTGCCCGAGCGCCATCACCTACCTTCCTATTTCCCCACCACCACTCATCACTCGTCGATTTCTTCGAGTCGACGCAGCGTGGTCCACGTCGACTGCTTCGTCATGGCGTTCTTCAGCACGCCCAGCCGCTTGCCTGCCGCCATCCTCCCTCTCCACTACACCCGAGCACCGCTTGCTAGCTACCATAGTTCACCACCAGGTAGGCTATGGCCGCCGATGATGCCATGTTTCAAGTGTTTTCAAGTGTTCCAGAAGTATGTTTTCAAATGTTTCATCTGGATATTGCCTATGTTGTAATGGCTATATACGAATGTTGAAAGTATATGTTTCATGTGTTTTAGTTGTTTCAGATGTATTTTTTAAGTGTTTTATCTGAATGTTGCAGAAGTATATCTGGATATTGCATAACATATATATTGCAAGCATATGTTTCAAGGGTTTCATGTGTTTCATACGTATGTTGCAAGTGTTTTATCTATATGTTGGAAAAATAGATCTAGATGTTGCATATGTTTGTCGTGGTTTTCAAGTGTATTTGGGCGTTTTGCAAGTGTTTCAGACATATGTTGCAAGTGTTTCAACTATTTCGAACGTATGTTGCAAGTGTTTCACCTGGGACCACCTGTCGCAGCCGCCTGTTGCAGTTGCTGGGGCACCGCCGAGCAAGCGCAGAAGGTCCCTGCCTGCATGCGCGTAGAAAGCGTACGAGGCATGAGCGGTCTTTGTGTGTTGTAGGTCGGGTGGACGGCGGTGCGGTTTGGGTGGTGCGGGCCGTGCATGGGCGAACCGGGGTGTAGGTGCGGAAAACATGATGCTGACACCGACGTCTAGACGTGGGCGTCCATCAGGGCGCTAGCAATCCCCCTTCAACTTTACCATGCCCAATCAGAGCAACGGATCGCTGATGCCACCCACGCGCACGCACACGACGAAGTTGCATGGGACTCGAGGACCCGCGTCCCTCTCGCTTACGAAATCAGTGGATTTCGGTGATCTAAGTGTAGCTATATGTTTGTTTGTATACGGGTGGTGTGAGTAGTGTGTCTGTGTTGAGTGGGCGTGCGTCGAACAGATGCTACAACTGTGCCCAGATAAGAGAAAAAAAAAAGCGCCACGGCCGTCCCGCCTTTGGATCACCGTGGCTCGGTGCGCATTGACTCCACTGCCAGCGTGACGACGGAGGAATATCAAAGGACTACACCAAGCGCCAGCGTTAAGGGCGCGCATGGAGAAATCGCCTCGTCTCTGACAAACCCTCCCCACGAGGGACTCTGGGCTTCGATGGCCAGCACCGACGAGAGTTAGAACCGGCTGACGGACGATGCACGGTCACTCCCAAGCAAATACCTGTTTTATAGGTGATGTGATGAAGTAGACACCAATCAATAGTTAACGGCTCAAGTAGACTTTTTCTTTTTTTTTTGTGTGTGTTTTCGTTTATAACAATTAAGACAGACTTGTTGATTCTATTAACTATATACAGAGAAGTACCACTTCTATCCAGCAATCAGCAAACTTTTTGAACATCGTGTATGTACAAAGAAATTTTACATCATATAATCTATCTTCAAAAGGAAATAGAAAACAAACTGGCATTTTTTTCCTGACAGAATAAACTGATGTATAAAGTTCATCAATTGACATGAATTACTTTCCGATTGTGCTGTACAAAAACATAAACTAGTGTTAGAACATGTTGATCAAACATGACTTATGTCCATCGTTTCGAAGTACTGGACGTTCTTGGTGCAGGTATTGTTTGTGTTGCTGTGATTCTCCCTGCAGACACGGCAAAAAAAAAAAAAAAAAAACCGAACGAAATATTTATATTAGTTTATATATTTGTGATAATGCATATCATGTCTTGAAAACTTATCTGACTCAAATTTCACTTATTATTTAGATAACAAAAATAGCAATATAAATTAAGTGGTAGGTGTAATTCAATAATCAGTTCATTTGAAACTAAGCCATTGGCAGTGCAGATGGTGGGTAATGTATATGTACCCATAATTCATCAGTTGGTAACTGTCTTAGCTCATTGCTACAGGTACAGGTTCCCATTGGTAACACGTCAAGTTTGGAGTAACTAGTAACCAAAGGTCATGGTAACACCTGTTTTAGCTTACTAGCTTTATCCTTTTTCTGCCTTTCAAAAAAAAAAATACCGACACTGAATTCGTCTATTTTCAAGGTTGAAGTGAAAACTTATGGGAAAATTTATACCTATAATATTAAAGAAAAGAAATTTGTTTGTTTCGTCTTTTTAGTTGGCTAAATATAGTGTTTAACTTACTTTCAAGGGAATTCTGCTCCGAATGATGGTCTATTCAGTATCATATCATACAAAATTAAATGCAAATAGATCCTCCAGCATAATTCAGTGGCGTGCCACATATCTCATAACTACATCACATACACGTGTTTTTAACCGAATCATGGAAACTTTTTATTCCTTTTTTATATATTCAGGTTATACTCTGGCATAATGGTAAAATTTCAGCAGCTGCACTATAGCCATACATATGGTTTTTGTCAGAAAAAAATGCCTTAAATATGCACATGCAGAAGCAGAAATTCAGCTTAGTGAGTACAAAGAAAAATGGACTTGCAATTTAGCTTACTTGGGGATCTAAGAGCTGGAGGATCTCTTAGTTTAGGCCACAAGGAAGTTTGAGCTGGTTTGGGTGCTGTTGTCTTCTGGACTCGGGTGGCCACCTTAGACCTGTATGATGAAGAAAATGTGCTTATAAATAAATAAATAAAAGTAATTAAAACAAAAGGCCAACCAAACACACAGAGCTAGCCACTATCGGCACCCAGTGACCTGATCTGATAACATGAATGCTTCCACTAAATGTTACTAATCATTTGTAACTTGGATTGAAAAGAAATGATAGTCCTAGGGAAACATATTTATATCATGAAACCATAAATTGTATTTGTATGAATTTTCACTGTTAAAAGATGAGAGCACTTACAACCGATCATTTGGAGTTTTTGGTGCACTCTCTTGTTCTTTCTTAGTGCTAGATGTGCTTTCCTGCTCCTGGAAGCGTGTCAACTCAGCTGTACTGCTTACTGAAACATCTGTCTCTGTACCCATGGAAAGGCAACTATCTGATATATCACTTAATCTCTCTTCTGAATCAGTATAGCCAAAGCAAACAAGCTCAGGGCCAGCAGAATTCTGACCCATTGCACCAATAGAGAGCTTCGGAAGTCCCATAACCCCCCTATGAAATAGGATATCATCAACAGACTGCATAGAACCAGATTCAGAGTGCCTGTCACTGATGTCAGAGAAGTTATCAGACCCAGCCCTGTGTTAGATAATCTACTGCTTCCCGATGTGAACACACAACAAGGGAATGCGGCGCCGAATTAGCCCCATGTTGTGGTACTGTAGCCGCTGTAGAGGCAGGCGTCGAACGGCTCACCTACCGAACTGTAGCCACATGCAGAGACAGGCGCAGAAGTCAGTCCTGCTATGTTATCTAGTCACTATTGCAGTAGGACAGCTGTAATAGGACTAGATGGATAGAGTTGTATATATAGTTTGCTACTGTAACTCAACAAAGAGAGTTCAGTTTTGCCATCTCCTATACAGGGTTCCGGCCAACGCTGGTACTTGTACTGTGTGTGTATGCTCTATTCTCCCTCTTCTTCTACCTCGAGCCGTAGTGTGTGTGGTCGGATAGCCTCTGTCACGCTCAGCCGTGGTCGGCAAGACTGGTGAGTGGTCAACTCACCTGAACCGGTGATCCTGTGGGCTAACAAGGAGTATCGGAGCCATACAAGCGTCGTCGCCGGACTAACCGCTGGCGATGACGAACGGTTCGAAAATGGACGACAGCAGTGGCACTGCTGTGGTTGCCCAACCACGACCGGAGGTCATTGTTCGCACGGTGCGGGAGGTCAGCGGCACCAGTTGGCCGACACTGACTCGCACCAACTATAGAGAGTGGTCGGTGACCATGAAGGTCAAGCTCAGAGCCCGACGGCTCTAGGATGTTGTTGACAAGGGCACCGACAATATGGAAGATGATATGTCAGCGTTGGAGGCTATCTTCGCTGCTGTATCGGCGGAGTACAGGGAGCCATTGGGGGCGAAGAGCTCGGCTAAGGAGGCGTGGGAGGCTATTGCGGCGATGTGCGTCGGTTCCGACCGCGCAAAGAAGGCGATGGCCCAGCTTCTGAAGCAGGAGTACACTAACCTCAAGTTCAAGGATGGTGAAACGGTGGAGAACTTCTCCCTCCACCTGCAGATGCTCATCAGCAAACTGAAGAGCCACGGTGTCACCAACGATGAAGAGGAGGCGATCTCCAAGTACCTTCACTCCGTGTCGGCAAAGTACATCCAGATCGCTCTCTCTATAGACACGATTCTAGACTTGTCCACCCTCACCATTGAGGATGTGACAGGCCATCTGCGGGTGGTGGAAGAGCGCATGGAGCAGGCGACACCGATGAAGGACAGCGGCAAACTGCTGCTGACAGAAGACGGGTGGGCTGCTCAGAGGTACTCTAGAAAGGTAGCACCCTCTAGCCATGGTGGCGATGGCAAGCGCCGCAGCAAGGCTTCTTTGGATAAGAAGAAGCAGGTCAACCCCAACGCCTGCCGACGCTGCGGGAAGACGGGCCATTGGGCACGGGAGTGCCTAAATCACAAGTAGGAGAAGAAGGTTGAGGCACGTCTAGCGCAAGCTGATGATGATGATGAGGCCACTATCCTGATAGCGACGTTCTGTGCACTACATGACATCGAGGCCGAGGAGAAGGAAGAGGCGACGACGGTGGAAGGACTTGGGAAGGCCCTGAAGGCTGTCAACCTCGATGAACCGCGCGCCCAAGTCCACCTCGGACGTGTGGGCGCCGACTAGGTGCAGTAGTGGTATCTGGACTCTAGTGCCAGCAACCACATGACGGGCTCCAAGGCAGTCTTCTCCGAGCTCGACGATGATGTTACCAGTACGGTGAAGTTTGGTGACGGCTCAAGGGTGGCAATCCAAGGGTGCGGCACCATCATCTTCAGGTACCAGAACAGGGAGCACCGCATGCTAACAGATGTATATTACATCCCGCAACTGCGTTCCAGCATTGGTCAGCTAGATGAGCGCAGTAGCAAGGTACTGATCAAGGACGGAGTCTTTAGGATCAGGGACCAGGAGAAGCGACTTCTCGCTAAGGTGAAAAGGTCCTAGAACCGGTTATACCTACTTGACCTAAAGGTAGAGCAGCCGGTGTGCCTGGCTGCAAGGCACACCGAGGAACCGTGGCTGTGGCATGCCTGGTACGGACATCTCAGCTTCGACCCGCTTGGTCAGCTCGAGAAGATGGTCCGAGGGCTACCCCACATCAATTATGGAGGCGAGCTGTGTGACAGCTGCCTGGTCGGGAAGCAGAGGAGGCTACCATTTGAAAGCTCTAGTTTATTTTGGTTAATTGATGAAACCCTAAGTGCTAATCTAGTTTATCAAAGTGATTATGAGATAGGTAGCACTACTCCAAGTGATGAAACAATGGCGAAGATCATGACAATGGTGATGGTATGGTGATGATCAAATGCTTGAACTTGAAAAGAAGAAAGAGAAAAACAAAAGGCTCAAGGCAAAGGTATAAATAGTAGGAGCCATTTTATTTCAGTGATCAAGACACTTAGCGAGTGTGATCACATTTAGGTTAAATAGTCGTACTATTAAGAGGGGTGAAACTCGTATTGAAATGTGGTTATCAAAGTGCCACTAGATGTTCTAACTCATTGCATATGCATTTAAGATCTAGTGGAGTGCTAACACCCTTGAAAATGCTTGTGAAAATATGCTAACACATGTGCACAAGGTGATACACTTGGTGGTTGGCACATTTGAGCTAGGGTTAGAAACTTCACTGGCGGAGTGTCCACCCGTAGTGTGCGGACAGTCCGACGGTGCTACCGGCGCCCTATACAGAAAAGACAGGGGTTTACAGAGTTGTAGGGTGCATTCGGTCAGTGCTGACATACGCTGACGTGAGGCGCACAGAGGAAATGTTGAGTGATCGGACGCCGGGTGAGTCCGGTCGAGCATGACCAAACGCGCCTGGTCGTGAAATTTCGTGTTTGGAACCTTACTAGAAACAACCGGACACTGGGGTCCTACGTCCGGTCACTTTCTAACTAACGTGTCCGGTCATCACTTGACCGTTGAGATCGAGCAATCGGTGTTTGTAGCCGATGACACGTGGCAAGCATCAGGTGACCGGACGCTGGGGTCCTGCGTCCAGTCGAACTGACCGGAGCATCTGGTCATCCCCTGTTGTGCCCAGTGAAGGGGTACAACGGCTCTATTTCATGGGGGCTTCTATTTAAGCCCATGGCTGGCTCAAACTCACTCTCTTGGCCATTTGCATTGACATAGCAACCTTGTGAGCTTAGCCAAAGCCCTCCCACTCATCTCCATCATTGTTTCATCATCATTGTGAGATTGGGAGAGAATCCAAGTGCATTGCTTGAGTGATTGCATCTAGAGGCACTTGGTGTTTGTGTTTTGCTATGGGATTCACTTGTTGCTCTTGGTGGTTGCCACCACCTAGACGGCTTGGTACAATGGAGGAGGATTGGCATGAGTCGGTGATAGTTCATGGCCATCTCCGGTGATTGTGAGGGGATTTGTACCTTCCCCCGCGAAGCGCTGAAAGGTAACTCTAGTGGATTGCTTGTGTCATTGAGTTACCTCACTTGTGAGTAGGTTCTTGCGGTGTCCAAATTGTGTGGACAAGGTTTGTGCAACACCTCTTAGCCGTTGAACCACCAATTGTTGGTCGACACAACGGGGACGTAGCGAGTTGGCAAGCACATGAACCTCATGAGAAAATTGGTTGTCTCTTGCCATTTGGTATTCTCTAGGTGATTGATTTAATATTCACCTTGTGATTGGTTCACTCCTCTACACGGTGATATAATCACCCTACTCACTCATTTATATTCCTGCAAACTAGTTGTGGCAAGCTCTTTAGTGTAATTAGAATTGAGAGCTTGTTTTGTTATTTTAAGTTCATCTAGTGGAGCTCTTTAGAGTAGCAAGATTGAAAGCTCTTAGTGAGTAGTAACATTGCAAGTTGTGTGCCTAGTAATCATTGCAACTAGAATTTTTGGATAGGTGGCTTGCAACCCTTGTAGAGCTAGAGTAAGTTTGCATTTCGCTATTTGTCATACTAATCATATTGCTCTAGTTGATTTGTAGATTTTTAAATAGGCTATTCACCCCCCCTCTAGCCATATTAGGACCTTTCACCATTTCCAAAGGCGGCCAAGTATCGCGCGAAGGACGCTCTCAAGCTCGTCCACGGTGACCTCTGTAGACCGATCACGCTAGCTACAAATGGGGTCAGTGGTACTTCCTCCTGCTCGTGGATGATTGCAATCGCTACATGTGGTTGCAACTTGTCGGTGTTTTGGACCGGGGGGTCCTCAACCAACCAGTGAATTTGTTCTGCATGCTCCCAATTCTGGATGGTGATCCAAAGAGACACAAGGTTTATACTGGTTCAGGCAATCGAGGCCCTACGTCTAGTCTGAGAGGTCGATCTTGTATTCCTTGCACCGAAGTGCTCGTAGTAGGGGGTTACAAGCTAAGGGAGAGAGGGAGGGTGTCGTGTGGGCCGCTTGAGGCATTGCTCTTAGGTGGCAGGGATGTGCACGTGTGTGTGCGTTACAAGGTGTTCTCCCCCTTTTCTAAATGGCCCAAGTCCTCTCCTTTTATAGTTGAAGGGAGGACAAGGACAGTACATGTATTACTATGCAGCGTCGTGCCAACAGGGGCGGCGTGTCCGAGCCCTGTGGTCTGTTCCTATGGCGGCGTGGTCATCAGAGTGGTCCGTCCTTAGAGCACTGGGGCAGCGTGGCCGTCCCATCCGATCCTGTGTGTCGTGGGAGCCCCGGGACAGCCTCGGAGTGGGTGCGGCGGCAGACGTGCAGACCACTATGGATGGACTGTGCGTGAGGCCGAGGCTTGATCGGCGCCAAAGCCGCACCGCAGTGGAGGGTCTCGGCAGGCACGAACCCCAAGATAGCCGAGACCTTGGTGTGCAGTGCCGAGGCCTCTAGTGGGCGGCTGATCATGGGCACAGCGTTAGGACACAGTGGCCGATAATCCCCACTGTACCCTGTCCTAGCCGGTATGGTGCTGATCGTGGACACAGCGTTAGGACACAGTGGTCGGTAATCCCCACCGTGCCCTGTCCCGGCCGGTATGGCGCTGATCGTGGACACAGCGTTAGGACACAGTGGCCGGTAATCCCCGCCGTGCCCTGTCCCGGCCGGTATGGCGCTGATGTGACCTCGGGTCCCGTCAGCCATTCCGTGGCGTTGAGCCATCGTCCGGCTGAGATTGCGGGAGTGGTTGAAGCATTAATGAGACATGACACGTTGTCTGGAGGGTCAGTCGAGGCGAGGGGTGATGGTGCTGGTGACGACCTAGCCTCGAGCGATACAGAGAATGAGGCCTCGCGTGAGACGGAGAGTGAGGCCTCACACGAGACGGAGATCGGGCTCCTTGTCGAGGCCTCGCGCGAGACGCCTCATGCGATACAGAGAATGCACCCCCTACTGAGGCCTTCCGTGGAGAGCCTCGGGCAAGGCGGAGATGGCGCTCCCTACTGAGGCCTTCCCTAGGGAGCCTCGTGCGAGACGGAGTTTATGTCAGGATGCCAAGACCTCCTGCTCGAGGCTCGAGGTGAGGAGGAGGACCTAGTGGGCCCGGTCGTGGTAGATGAGGGGCCCACGGCTTACCTTCTAGCTTTATTTTTTAGATGGGACTTTAGCGACCCATTTGATGTTTGCTTGGGGTACCCCATTCTAAGGTACCCGACAGTAGCCCCCGAGCCTCGGGGGGAGTGCGTGCACTCTGCCTGAGGGTTTGCCGCGGCTGGGGTTATACCTGCTCCGTAGGAATTAAGGTTTGTTTTTTGAGGTTCTGGTGGGTGCACGTGAGCGCACCCGCTGGGTGTAGCCCCCGAGCCCCTGGAGGAGTGAAGTTACTCCTCCAGGGGCTTTCTCCATTTTTGCGTTTGAGCGAGTAGTTCTTATTGCATTTGCCGAGCCCATAAGCGCAAGTTCGGGTTGCGGGGGTCTCGGTGAGGCTGCAGGAGAAAGCCTTCTAGCCTCCGCACGGAGCAAGAGGTTCGCCAGGGGCCCCCCTAACTTTGGGTATGACCCTCATGCTTCCTTTTGCTCGGAAGGAGGGGTGGAATGTGCTAGGCTACCCTCGATGGGCACGAGCGTGGACACTTCCGGTGAGCTGTTATCGGGTAGTCCGAGTGGAGGCTCAAGCCCCATTCGCTAGGGGATGGCTAGCAGTCCAGAGACGCACTCCAATAGTACCAGAGGGTTTCTCTAGTGGGTGCCGAGGCCGTTCGCTGGGCCTCGGTGGCTCAGTGCCTCCCTACGGTGGGATCCCATTCAGATACTTCCCTACCGGTCTTGGACACGACTTAGGATGCCCTGAGCGACTGTTCACTTAGGCCTAGGCCATTCGTAGGCTTGCCCCGAAGTCGTCCCTGACTCTGTTGCCCTGGGGTGGCTGTCGAAACCTCTCGGAGGCCCAGCCTTCGAACCCCTGGACCGTAACGGGCTCGGTGCCCTTTATCGTGTTTTGTAATGAAACCTCTAGCGTGGGCTTGGACCGTTTGTCTTGGTCTTTGGGTGCAAGAGGAGCCCCCGAGCCTCCGTCTAGAGCAAGAGGGCGGTCGAGGGTCCCCTGACTTTTTCATCTGCCCCTCACATATCCTTTTCGTTCGGATGGAGGGTTTGTTTGCCGAGCCCATTCTGGTCTCAGCAAGGTTGCAGGAAGAGCCCCTAGCCTTCTGCGCGAAGCGAGAGGGCCGTCGAGAGTTCCCCTGACTTTTTATACGCCCCTCGCGCGTGAGGGTTTGTTTGTCGAGGCCCCTTTTGGGCACGAGCCTGAGTTGTGGGGTCTCAGCGTATTTGCAGGAAGAGCCCCCTAGCCTCTGCACAGGGTGAGAGGACCATCAGGAACTCCCCTGTCTTTTTGTACGACCCTCATGCTTCCTTTTCACTTGGAAGGAGGGTTTGTTTTGCCAAGCCCCTTTGAGTGCGAGCTGGGGTCGCTGGGCCTCGGCAAGGTTGTAGGAAGAGCCTCCTAGCCTCTGCATAAAATGAGAAGGCCATCGGGGGTTCCCCTGACTTTTTGTGCGACCCTCGCGCTTCCTTTTCGCTCGGAAGGAGGGGTGGAATGTGCCTCGCTACCCTCGATGGGCACGAGCGGTGGCACTTCTGGTGAGCTATTATCGGGTAGCCCGGAGTCGCCCAGGTTCGTGTTTTCCTTTCTCGCGCGACGTCGTTCTTTTCTCGGCCTTCACTGTGCCGACGCGAAGGTTGAGGCGGCCACAGCCCAGACGCAGCTCGCCCCTTTGGTGGCGCGGGTCAAGGAGCTAGAGGAGGAGCTTACCTGTGCGGTCAGCGATCGGGATGCCTTTAGGTCCCGGGCCAAAGAAGCGACGGCCTCGGGCAAGGCCCTCGCTAGGCAGCTGGGGTCAGAGGAGAGTGTGCACCGGCTGACAAAAGGTGCTCTGAATGAGGCCCTTGCTGTAGTTGAGGCCTCGCAAATCGAGGCTGTGGTTTTGAAGGGGGCGGTCGAGGGTGAGTTCCAGTCCCCTTGTTTTGTTTCCTTTTCCTTATGTTTGCTCCCTAACTTCCTTGTATGACGCAGAGCTAGGAAGTGAAGCTTCTAGGGCAGCCGAGGCTTCTAGGTTCGAGGCCTAGCGGTTGAAGGAGAAGGCCGAGGCCTGTCAAGCCGAGACCCATCGCTGGGAGCTGAAGGCCAAGGGTGAGTTCCATGGGCTTCCATCCCTAACTTAGGTTGTCCTTTCTCTCGCTCGACATCATTCCATTTTCCACGGTGCAGAGTCAGAGGCAGAGATCATTCGAGCCGTCGAGGCTTCCAGCGTGGTGCAGACGGTGCTCGAGACCGAGATCGGGGAGCACGAGGCGCTAAAGCGTGCTGCCCTTTCCGCCTGCGAGGCCTTGGAGGTCGAGGGGGTTTAGTCAGGTAGCTCCCTTGGGAGCCGCTTGATTGCGCTGAGTAGCCAGATGCGCGAGCGGCTCCGAGGGGCACTGCACACGGGTGTTAAGCGGGCGCTGGCCGTCATCTCCTCTCACTACCTTGGCGTCGACCTCCTGGCCATCAGTGATGGCTATGTTCTGCCTGATGATGACGAGGAGGCCGACGCAGTGGTCGCGAAGCTGATGGAGGCGGCGGAAGGCCCTGGCACGGCGCTGGCGACGCTCTTCGAAGAGGAGGTGGTTCCTCCCCTACCATCTACCGGTGCTGAAGGCCCTGAGCCTTGATCTGGGCCCCGGGGGCTATGTAAAAATAGAATAGGGGTTATTTTTTGTATCGTAACGCTTGTGGCCGTCGAGGCCTTTACTTTTGAAGTACTTGTGTTTCTTAGTTGTTTTTCTTATGTTTCCGAGCCTCTACCCTCTGTCGCTCCTGATCAGATTTCGTTTGCAAAACACCCCCTTGGGGCCTAAGCCGTCCCTTGAGCGAGAGGTAGTGAGGGAGTGCCGTAGCCCAGAGGCGTAGGCCGTCTCGCGACTCTACCGGCCTCTTGCTTAGGAAATAGACCTTGGTCCGAGGGGTTTTTACAACTGATTTGTCAGAGCCTGCTAGGGACTTGGCGTAGGAATTTTTGTGAAAAACAACTAAAGAATGGTGCATGGGACCTAGGGGACGCCTAGGGGGGTCCCCTATCTAGCCCCTGAGGGAGGCTTGGTTCTGCCGAGGTAGAACCGAGTTTCCCTTGCCGTGTTACTGTATTGCCGAGGCCTACGATGGGCTCGGGGGGTTTCTCAAAAAGTTAGACCAACTAAAGAACGCTTTTTAATTGTATTTCGAGAAACGATATATACAATGCTTGGAAATTTAGGGATAAAAGCGATGTAGCTATTCTATGTTCCAAGCGTTGGTGAAGACTTCGCCCTTCTCGTTGGCCAGTTTGTAGGTCCCAGGCTTCAGCACTTGGGCAATGATGTACGGTCCTTCCCATGGCGGGGTCAGCTTGTGGCGACCCTTGTTGCTCTATGCTAGCCGCAACACCAGGTCGCCTACCTTCAAGTTTCGGCCTCGGACGTGTCGGGCCTAATAGCGCCGCAGGCTCTGTTGGTATTTGGCCGAGTGTAGTAGCGCAACATCTCGGGCTTCCTCCAGTTGATCAAGGGCGTCCTCTCGGGTGGTGCGGTTACTTTGTTCGTTATAGGCTTGCAGCCTCGGGGAACCATATTCCAAGTCGGTGGGGAGGATGGCCTCGGCCCCATAGACTAGGAAGAAAGGCGTGAATCCCGTGGCTCGGCTCGGATTGTTCCTTAGGCTCCAGATGACCGACGGGAGCTCAGCGAGCCATTTCTTGCCAAACTTTTTCAACCGGTTGTGAATCCTTGGCTTGAGGCCTTGTAGGATCATGCCGTTGGCACGCTCTACTTGGCCGTTGGTCCTTGGGTGTCCTATGGCTGACCAGGCCACACGGATGTGGTGGTCATCGCAAAACGTCAGGAACCTTTTGCCGGTGAATTGTGTCTCGTTGTCGGTGATGATGGTGTTGGGGACCCCAAACCTATGGATGATGTCAGTGAAGAACAACACTGCCTGCTTGGATTTGATTCGATTGATCGGATGAGCCTCGATCCATTTGGAGAACTTGTCGATTGATACCAATAGATGGGTGAAGCCCCCGGGGGCCTTTTGTAGAGGCCCGACCATGTCGAGCCCCCACACGATGAATGGCCACGTGATGGGGATGGTTTGCAGGGCCAGGGCCAGGAGATGTGTCTGCCGCGCATAGTACTAGCATCCTTCACAGGAGCGTACCAGCTTGGTAGCGTCGGTGACTGCCATCGGCCAGTAGAACCCCTGGCGGAAAGCGTTCCCTACGAGCGTCTGAGGCACCGCATGGTGCCCACAGGCGCCTGCGTGTAAGTCCCAAAGTAGGGCTTGGCCCACTTCGGAACTGATACACCGTTGGAGGACGCCTAAGGGACTTCGCCTGTACAATTCGTCGTTGTAGAGGGCATAGGTCTTGGCTCGCCGCGCAAGCCGTCGTGCTTCGGTTCTATCGTCAGGAAGCTCCCCCTGATCAAGCCAATCGAGGAATGGGACTCGCTAATCTGTGTCCTGATCAGTCTGTGGAGGCTCAGCATTGACTTCCATGACCTCATGCTTGGTCGAGGGGGTCTTGGCAGCAGAGGGGGCGTCGAGCTTCGCCGTGGGTTCCATAGGTGGGCCCTCCTCTGTTGCTGAGGTGTATCCAATGGAAGGTTTGTGGAGGTCTCTAGCGAAGACGTTTGGGGGGACCATGGCACGTGCCGAGGCCATCTTTGCCAGCTCGTCGGTGGCCTCGTTGTACTTCCGTGCGACGTGATTTAGCTCAAGACCGTCAAACTTGTCTTCTAGGCATCATACCAACTTGCAGTAAGCCTCCATTTTGGGGTCGAGGCAGTTTGACTCCTTCATCACTTGATCTATGATGAGCCACGAGTTGCCTCAGATGTCGAGGCGCCGTGCCCCAAGTTCGATGGCGACTTGTAAGCCATTGATGAGGGCCTCATATTTGGCCACGTTGTTGGAGGCGGTGAAGTGGAGCCGCACCATGTAGCGCATGTGTACTCTGAGGGGCGAAATGAAGAGTAGACCCACGCCTGCCCCAGTCTTCATCAGGGATCCATCGAAGTACAGGGTCCAGCACTCCGTCTGAATTTGAGTGGGTGGCAGTTGGGTATCTGTCCATTCAACCACGAAATCGGCCAAGACCTGAGACTTGATCGCCTTTCGAGGGGCAAAGGTCAAGGTTTCCCCCATAAGCTCGACAACCCATTTGGCTATCCTGCCCGAGGCCTCCCGGTTATGAACTATTTCGCCTAGGGGGAAGATGATACCACAGTCACTGGGTGCGACTCGAAGTAGTGATGCAGTTTGCGCCGGGCTAGGACCACGGCATAGACCAGCTTCTGGATGTGGGGGTAGCGTGCTTTAGTCTCGGAGAGCACCTCGCTGATGAAATAAATTGGTCGTTGGGTGGGCAGAGTATGCCCCTCTTCCTGCCTCTCTACCACTACGACAGCGCTGACCACTTGGGTCATTGCGGTGACGTAGAGTAAGAGGGTCTCGTCCATGGCCAGGGGTATCAGGATGGGAGGATTCATGAGCAGTGCTTTGAGTCTGTCGAGGGCTTCTTCGGCCTCGGGAGTCCAAGAAAAACGCTCGGATTTTCTCAAGAGTCGGTACAGAGGCAAACCTTTTTCGCTGAGGCACGAGATGAAGCGGCTCAGGGCCGCAAGGCATCCCATGACCCTCTGTACTCTCTTGAGGTCCCTGATTGGTCCCATGCCGGTTATGGCCAAGACCTTCTCTGGGTTGGCTTCAATGCCACGTTCTAAGACTATGAATCCCAAGAGCATGCCTCGGGGGACCCCGAACACACACTTCTCGAGATTGAGCTTGATGCCCTTCTCTCTAAGGCATTTGAAGGTTATCCTCAAGTCATCAACGAGATCCTCAGCCTTTCTAGTTTTGACCATGATGTCATCTACGTAGGCCTCGACGGTCTGCCTGATGTTGTCGCCAAAGACCTAGGTCATACACCGCTGGTACATGGCACCTACGTTTCTGAGGCCGAAGGGCATCATCACATAGCAGTACATGCCGAATGGTGTGATGAAAGGAGTCGTGAGCTGGTCGGACTCTTTCATCTTGATTTGATGGTAACTGGAGTACGCATCAAGGAAAGACAGGGTCTCGCACCCTGCAGTGGAATCAACGATTTGATCGATTCGAGGTAATGGGAAGGGGACCTTTGGGCAGGCTTTGTTCAAACCGGTGTAGTCTACACACATCCTCTATTTCCCATTTTTTTTCTTGACTAACACGGGGTTAGCCAACCACTCTGGGTGGGACACTTCCTTGATGAACCCGGCCACCAAGAGTTTCTGTATCTCCTCACCGATGGCTCTACGCTTTTCCTCGTCGAAGCGGCGCAGGCGTTGCCTCGCGGGTCTAGATCCGGCCTGGATGTCCAGGGCATGCTCGATGACCTCCCTTGGTATGCCTAGCATGTCCGAGGGACTCCATGCGAATATGTCGGCGTTCGCACGAAGAAAGTCGATGAGCACAGCTTCTTATTTGATGTCGAGGGTGGCGCTGATCCTCAGCGCTCGGTCGTCAGGGCAGGCGGGGTCGACCAGGATGAGTTTGATGGTTTCTGTAGGCTCGAACACCCCTGCACGACGCTTGGAGTCAGGCACCTCGCCACTGAGTTGGTTAAGGTGGGCGATGAGGGTCTCAGCCTCCGTAAGGGCCTCGGCGTATTCGACGCATTCAACGTCATAGTCGTATGCATGTTCGTACGTGGACTCAATCGTGATGACACCGCTAGGGCCTGGCATCTTGAGCTTGAGGTAGGTATAGTTGGGCACTGCAACAAACTTGGCGTAGCATGGCTGCCCCAAAATGGCATGGTAGGCTCCCCCGAACCTGACTACCTCGAAGGTGAGGACTTCCTTGCGGTAGTTGGAGGGGGTGCCGAAGCAGACAGGAAGGTCGATGTGCCCGAGGGGTCGCGTGCGCTTCCCTGGCATGATGCCGTGGAAGGGTGCGATGTCGCCTCGGAGCCTCGATCGGTCGATCTCCAAGAGCTCTAGGGTGTTGGCGTAGAGGATGTTGAGGCCGCTGCCTCCATCCATCAACACCTTGGAGAGTCGGGTGTTGCCGATGATCAGGTCGACAACCAGTGGGTACTGCTCGGGATTCGGAACATGGTCAAGGTGGTCATCTCGATCGAAGGTGATCGCCTCTCGAGACTAGTCGAGGTACTAGGGGGTGGCCACCTTGATCGAGAAGACTTCTCGGCGCTCCCTCTTGCGCTGCCGCGCCATAAGGCATGCTGAGGGCCCACCGAAGATCATGAAGGCATTGCATACCTCGGGAAACCTGTCGTCCTTGTCCTCGTCCCGGTCACCGGCGCCCTTCTGCTTGGCGTCGTCGTCGAGGAGCCCGAGCCTGGTGTAGTAACACCGCAGCATGGTGCAATCCTCGAGAGCGTGCTTGACCAGACCCTGGTGGTAAGGGCAGGGCTTCTTGAGCATGTCGTCGAAGGGCCAAGGGCCTTTGAAGCCTTGGGGGTTCTTGCATTCTACGGCCATGACCAGATCAGCCTCCAGGACCTCCTGCTTCCCTAGGCGCCCCTTTTTCTTTCTCTTGGGGAGGTGGGAGGCTGAGGCCTCGGGGGCCTCATCCCTCCGCTTACCCCTGGTGTTGGGGAAGATGGCTCCAATAGCCTCTTCACCCGAGGCAAAGCTGGTGGTGATGTTGAGGAGCACGGCAGCAGAGCGTGGCATGTTTTGACCTAACTCTCGAACCAAGTCCTGACAAGTGGTGCCAGAGAGATAAGCCTAGACGATCTTTGAGTCGCCGACACTGGGCAACTCGGTGCACTGTTTGGAGAAGTGCCGGATGAAGTCTCGGAGAGACTCGTCTGGCTTCTAGCAATAGCTCTTAAGATCCCAGGAGTTCCCAGGGCACACGTATGTGCCCTGGAAGTTCCCGACAAAGACTCTAACCAAGTTGCGCTAGTCATGGATTTGCGAGGGAGGAAAGTGCTCGAGCCAGGCTCACGCTGAGTCTAATAAGAGCAAGGGGAGTTTGTGGATGATGAGCAGGTCATCGTCCACACCACCTAGCTGGCAGGCCAGGCGGTAATCAGCAAGCCAGAGTTCAGGGTTGGTCTCGCCGCTTTACTTCATGAGATTGGCTGGTTGCCGAAACTGGGCGGGGAAAAGAGCAGCGCGGATGGCCCTGCTGAAGACCCGAGGGCCTGGCAGTTCAGGGGAAGGACTGCGGTCCTCCCTGCTGTCGTAGCAACCATCTCGATGTGGGTGGTAGCCCCGAGTGGGCCCCTCGTTGTCGTGGCATCGTCGCCTACTAACCACCTCATGGTCTCCCTGTACCTCACGTCAATTGCCGAGGCGGTCCAGAAGCACAGGAGCCCTGTGGGCTATCAGCACTCGGTCGGGCTCAGGATGAGCTGGGGCTTCCCTGTACTGCCGAGGCGGTGCCATGGGCAGGTTTGAGGCTCCCCCGTGTCATCAGGAGGTGGAACTCTCAACCTGCTGAACCACGGCGGTCTCTAGGAGATCCTGGAGCTCGCCACGGACCCACCGCCTCTCCATGGTAGAAGGCTCGGGCATTACGCAGACTAGCATTGCCGCAGCCGTGATGTTCTGGCTAGCGTGATTGAAGACTGGGGGTTGCTCACTCCCTTAGTCGTCATAGATGCGATGATGCACATCGCGGGCCCTCCGTTGGGCTCCCCCACCTTCGCCGCGACCTTGCTGTTCCTGTTTGAGAGAGTCTCGAAGCTGCTGCAGAAGGAGTTGGTCTTGTTTGACTTTGGCCTAGAGCTCATGGAGCTATTCTAGGTCTGGGCGCTGAGGTCACGCAAGAGCGATGTTCTCATTTTGTGCGGCCGGTAGGACGACGCGTGGAGGTGTGATGGCGCCTGTGCCTGGGTGAAGCAGGGAACGGCTACCTGCCCCCTCATCCTCTTCGCCCACCCTCGGCATCCCGAGCCTGACGTGAAAACACTCGCAAGTGGGGTCGTAGGTGCCTTCGTCGTCGGAGTCAGAGTAGCTGAAGCAGTAGTTGCTTGCAGCCAAGAACTGGCGCAAAGCCCTAGGGTCGTTGAGTCCGAAGAAATCCACTTCGGGCCATGCCTCATTCTCATCCGAGGAGTTGGCATGGATGCTTAGGTTGAGAGCAAAGCGCTGGCGGTGTTCCGAGGGATGCTTGTGAGCGGCAGTGTAAGCGTAGGCATAAGAGGCGGCGGCATTTCTCAACCCAAAGGGGTATGGGGATGGTGCCATCGCCAGATTCTGCCTCACCGAGGTCGGTTCTTCAAGGAGTGGTGGAGCGGAGCTTGACGACTAGGCATCGCCGTGTGTCACAGGCGACTTTCCTTTGTCCAAGCTCAGGCTAGACAGGTCCCTAGCTAGGGACCCTGTGCCAACAGCTGGTCGTAGGATATCGGTGGGGGTGGCGTGCCGCCCCAGATTCGCGTAGCGTCGGGGTGGCCTTGTTCGTGTCGTGCTTGGTGAGCGTGGAGAGAGCAGCCGCCCGGGCGCCGCCTATGCCTGGGCTGCTGGGGTGTGACTTCATCATCGGATGGTGGGGCTCAAGGAGTGAGGAGTACCATGTCGTACTCATGCCCTAGAGACATGAACTCGAGGCTCCCGAACCAAACCACGGTGCCAAGACACAATGGTCATACGGGGTCTGCCATCCGAAACCTGCTAGGATGACAAAACTGACATGCAGAGGCCCCTACCTGGCATGCCAACTGTCGGTGTTTTGGACCAGGGGGTCCTCAACCAACCAGTGAATTTGTTCTGTGTGCTCCCGATTTCGGATGGTGATGCAAAGAGACACAAGGTTTATACTGGTTCAGGCAATTGGGGACCTACGTCTAGTCTAAGAGGTCGATCTTGTATTCCTTGCACCGAAGTGCTCATAGTAGGGGGTTACAAGCTAAGGGAGAGAGGGAGCTGGTCCTAGGTCTCGGCAGGGTGTCATGCGGGCTGCTTGAGGCGTTGCTCTCAGGCGGTAGGGATGTGCGCGCGTGTGTGTGTTACAAGGTGTTCTCCCCCCTTTTCTAAATGGCCCAATTCCTCTCCTTTTATAGTTGAAGGGAGGACAAGGATAGTACATGTATTACTATGCGGCGTCGTGCCAACAGGGGCGGCGTGTCTGAGCCCTGTGGTCTATTCCTCTGGCGGCGTGGTCATTAGAGTGGTCCGTCCTTGGAGCACTGGGGCGGCGTGGCTGTCCCATCTGATCCTATGCGTCATGGGAGCCCTGGGATAGCCTCGGAGTGGGTGCGGCGGTGGACGTGCAGACCACTATGGACGGACTGTGCGTGAGGCCGAGGCTTGATCGGCGCCGAAGCCGCACCGCAGTGGAGGGTCTCGGCGGGCACGAACCCTAAGATAGCCGAGACCTTGGTGTGCAGTGCCGAGGCCTCTAGTGGGCGCCTGATCATGGGCACCGCGTTAGGACACAGTGGCCGGTAATCCCTGCCGTACCCTATCCCAGCCGATATGGTGCTAATTGTGGACACAGCGTTAGGACATAGTGGCCGGTAATCCCTACCGTGCCCTGTCCCGGCCGGTATGGCGCTGATCGTGGACACAGTGTTAGGACACAGTGGCCGGTAATCCCCGCCGTGCCCTGTCCCGGCCAGTATGGCGCTGATGCGACCTTGGGTCCTGTCGGCCATTCTGTGGCATTGAGCCATCGTCCGACTAAGATTGCAGGAGTGGTTGAAGCATTAATGAGACATGATGCGCTGTATGGAGGGTCGGTCGAGGTGGGAGGTGATGGTGTTGCTGATGACCTGGCCTCGAGCGATACGGAGAATGAGGCCTCACGCGAGATAGAGAGTGAGGCCTCGCGCGAGACGGAGATCGGGCTCCTTGCTGAGGCCTCACGCGAGACGCCTCACGTGATACGGAGAATGCACCCCCTACCGAGGCCTTCCGTGGAGAGCCTTGGGCAAGGTGGAGACGGCGCTCCCTACCGAGGCCTTCCCTAGGGAGCCTCGCGCGAGACGGAGTTTATGTTAGGATGCTGAGACCTCCTGCTCGAGGCTTGAGGTGAGGAGGAGGACCCAGTGGGCCCGGTCGTGGTAGGTGAGGGGCCCACGGCTTACCTTCTGGCTTTATTTTTTAGATGGGACTTTAGTGACCCATTTGATGTTTGCTTAGGTACCCCGTTCTAAGGTACCCAACACAACTCCTGATGAGCAAGGACGAAGCGGTGGCGGCGATCAAGAAGTTTAAGATGTGCATGGAGGCTGAGAGCGGCAAGAAGCTCCACGTGTTGAGGACTAATCGCAGCGGTGAATTCACTTCGGTGGAGTTCACTACGTACTGTGTGGATCAGGGTGTGGTGCGACACCACACCGCACCATACTCGCATAATAGAATGGCATGGTGGAGAGGCGGAACCAGACGGTGGTCGGCATGGCTCGATCCATGATGAAGGTCAAAGGTATGCCAGCAAGGTTCTGGGGTGAGGTGGTGACCACGGCAGTGTTCATCCTCAACTGTGCTCCAACCAAGGCCCTGACAGGCAAGATGCCATTCGAAGCTTGGTATGGGCGCAAGCCGAGCGTGTCCTTTCTCTGGACATTCGACTGCATCAGCCACATTAGGAAGACGAAGCCAATCCTCACCAAGCTGGAGGATAGGAGCACACCAATGGTGTTCCTAGGCTACGTAGAGGGTACCAAGGCGTACTGGCTCTATGACCCACGCGGAGACAAGGTGCTTGTCTCGCGCGACATCGTGTTCGACGGGAAGGTGGTTTGGGACTGGAACAGTCCGAGCATGGGGGGAGCTGGTGGCTTCACTAGCACCTTCGTCGTTGAGCACCTGGTCATCCACAGTGGTGGGACGCTAGGGAAGAGGTGTTGAGCACTCCAGCGGCAGAGCCGAGCACTTTGGGAGGGATGCCAAGCAATCAGGGAGGGATGCCAAGCACTCCTAGAGGGATGCTGAGCACGTCAGGAGTGATGTTAGGAGGTTCTGTATCAGTGGCGACCACTCTAGGATGGGTGCCGAGCACTCCCGTAGCGGAGCCAAGAGGTCTTGCAGTGGTGCTGAACACTCCAAGACTGAGGCTGAGCACTCCTACTGTCGGTGTTTTGGTCCAGCGGGTCCTCAATTGACTAGTGAAAGTGTACTGCATACCCCTAATCCCGGATGATGATGCAAAGAGACACAAGGTTTAACTGATTTAGGCAATAGGTGCCCTATGTCTAGTCTGAGAGAGCGATCTTATATTCCTTGGACCAAGGTGCTTGTAGTAGGGGCTTATAAGCTGAGCGAGAGAGGGAGCTAGTCCTAGGTCTCTGTGTAGAGTGGCGTGGGTTGCTTGAGATGTTGATCTCTTGTAGTGAGGGAGCGTGTGTGTTACAGAGCATTGTGCATTGCTTGCACGTGTGAGTCTCTTTCCCCCCTAGAAGTGGCCCTGGTCACTCCCTTTTATAGTCGAAGGGAGGCATAGGGGCGGTACATGTATTTGCTACATGGTGTTTTGTGAGAAGAGGCGGTATGTCCAAGCCCTACAGCTCGTCACTGTGGTGGCATGGTTGGTGGAGCGACCTTGTCCTCGGTGCACTGGAGCGATGCGCCGGTCACGCCTGATCCTGTGCGACGTGGGAACTTCTGTGGTGGCATGCATGCCTTCTTCTATTGGAGGCATGCTGGTCACTATATGTTTGACCGGCGTGGAGAGCCGAGGCTAGGTAGATGCGACGGCGTGGGTGCACTGATTCTGAGGCTATAGGAGCTTGGCCCTATGCATGACGTGGGGGCTCCTACAGCTTGACATAGGGCATGGCGCGTACTGCAGATGACATGCCGGTCATAGAGTGCTGACAATGTAGAGTGTGGCAGAACCTCCTAAGAAATCGGGCCCATGTGCACCTATCGTTGTCTTAACAGACCTCGGATAGCGTACATGAGTTCCCAACAACTTAACAGGTCTGTCAGGTGTCCTCAGGAAACCTGAATCATCCATGATTCTCTTTTCAAACAGGATCCCAATCACAGACATTGCAGATTACAACAGTTTATTCAAATATATACATCAAAGTAAAAGATAGCGGAAGTCTTAAGGTAACATAGGTTACAAACCAGTTGTTTTCAAACTTACATTACCATAAGTGTCATACAACCATAGTAGCAGTATAATATTACATTAACTTTATTTATCATACAAACTAGTGCCTTGTCCAAAGGCCATTCATCACTCCTCATCGTCATTGACTTCAAACACAGACATGCAGCAGGGACCAAAACAAGCCTACGTATGCGACTCACCTGCAACAAGGGTTAACAAACCCTGAGTACAAAAGTACTCAACAAGACTAACCCGACGTATCAGGGGGTGAAAGACTTTAAAGATGCAGGTATTGGGACAAGGTAAGGATGTAGCAAGATTCAAAAGTTCTTTGCCAAAAGCTTATTATTCTTCATCCTATTTTCAAGTTTTACCCCTATGTCCTTTTTGTTCAATATCTCAACTAAAAGTACATTTCCCAAATTCCAATCCTTCTCATTCCATTCTTTTCTCATATTTTAGTAATTCACCAGTCCTACATTGCTTCTGTAATGAATTGAGTCTCCATATCTGCGGAGCACCGGTAATTCAAATTGATTCAAGTCCCAGCTAAGGATTCCTTATCACACGACATATGTAGAACTTAATCTTGCATATATCAACCTCGCTACTGGATCCTCCTATACTAAGCCATCTCCACGCCACCCGAGAGCACAACACACCTCAAATCCGGCCACATTCCAGCCATGAGGGTGCACGCTACTCCCGCCATCTCTCCACTCCCAGTGCATGGGCATTCGTCTTAGTATTGGATTAGCCGAAGTAGGCTTACCGGAGTATGTGACTAGTACTACAAAGTGTCTCGTTCAGAAGATCCACAATGAGTGGCCTTTAAGCGACATAGTCGGCAACATTACCCAACATTCAAGATAAGTCACCCGACTAGTCTCTAGTTCATTCTACCTTCTTTCTTTCTTTGGCCAGTATGCCATCTTTGATTGTACCGAAACTTTTACTTTGAAAGCCTACCATAAGGCATACTAAGCATTCTACACCTTTGTAAAAGAAAACATCTTCAAGGATGGTAAACAATTAACAAGGTAGGCAATGCATCAAGTAGGTAACATTCGAATAAATCAACTTAATGCAATAGGTAACATAGGTGATAAACTTTTCAAAGTAAACAAGGTAATGGTTTAATGCATAAACCGGGGCTTTTCTTCGTTGATGATCTCAGGTTCCGGATCAGTACCACAATTATCGAATCCCGTGACAACCGGGGATTCTTCCAGAACTTGCTCAACTAGAATCGTTTCACTCTCGGATTCTACATGAAATGATAACATATGCTTTAACAAGATTATAATGTAAACATGATGCAAGCCAACAAAACCAACTTGCAATTCTACCGGCAAGAACCACACATGTGACTTGACCAAACTGATCTTGAAACCCTACTAGTCACAAAACATGATCAAACACTAATCAAACACTTAGGGTTTGCTTTGTTTATTTTTGAATTAATTTGGAAATATGCCCAAAAATAAACTTGTTCCAAATGACCTCAAAATTTTATGTAAGCTTCCTCATGACAAATTAGTGTACCAAAACAAATTTCATAATTTTTTAAATTATACAGTGGCCTACAAAAATCATGGAAATTGCATTTATCAATTAATGGACTGAATATTTGAACATTAAAAATTTATTCAAATTTCAAGTTTCAAATTTTTGAACCATACTATAACATGTACAGAAGCTACACACAAATTTTTAGAATTTTTGGAGCTATAATTATTTTCCTACAAATTTCCAAAGATTCAGCACTATTCAAAATCAGGAAATACCAAAATACACTATTCTCTCTCTCTCTCTCACTGACAGCCAGCCCCCACATGTCATCCCCAACCTCGAGCATTGACTGTGGCATCGACGGTGTTGACCGGTGCTAACTCACCGACGGTGAGCCCAACAGCGACGGCCAAGGCACTAACATGTTCACAAGAGCTAGGCGCATCGATCAGTGGTACTTTGGAGGGTGATTACGACATGGAACAAGGCTGACACCGGCCATGACGGACGCGGTGGCACGGCAGCGTTACGTCGGTGAAACAAGGCCAATAACAATGAAACAGAGAGTTCAGGAAGCATCAGTGGCTCACCCCGATCGTGCTGAAGCAACAAGCGAGACCGGAGAAGCTACGGTAACGCGTTTTGATGGTGACCGGGATCACGGCGGAGCGGACCTCGTCGACGACAGCGTTTCGGTGACTGCAGTGGGCAAAATGAGCAAGCAAGAGTGGAATAAGCACTACAGCATCGAGACGAAGCCATAGAGTCAACAAGCAAGGGCAACGGCTCACCGTATGATGCTGGCCACGGTGAATCGGAGTTTCCGTTGAGGTTGCCAACCGCGAGGAAGATGAACGTGGACAGTGAGCTCTCGGTGAAATCAAGCGGTAGCAATAGCTCGGTAGGATGTGCAAGGAGCAGGCAGAACTGGAACATGGCTTTTCCGGGGCTAACTTGCACTAAGGAGACGAGAGAAGCTTGCCGGAGTTGAGACGGCGGTGTCGGGAAAACAGAGGGGAGGAAAAGAAAAGCCAACGACGTCGTCTAGGTCTTATAGCTCGGCCAGGAGTGCACGAACTCGACACGCAGCATGCTCCCAACGCCAGCGCGAAGCCAAGGGCGGTCGCAGGCGCGCCTGGAAGGCTCGAGAAAGGACGCCGGCGGTGAGGCGGTGGCGTCCTGTGGTTATCTTGATTTTTGAAGTATTTATAGATTTGCCACTGCGTCTATTTTTCAAATTACTCACAAATTTTCTAAAGAAGATGAAAATCTCCAAAAATGAAAGTTGCTCAACTTTTCAAACTCTACAACTTTGCTTCAAGAAATATTTTCAAATTTTGCTTCCATTTTGAAATTTGAATTTGGGGTATATTTGAGCATTTGAATCATTTCAAAATTACTCCAAATTTTATATGTAAACTTGAAAAACTTTGAATACCAAAGTTGATCCTTATAAAATAATCTTCAACTTTGCTTTTTGCCTCAACCCCAAATTCCACATAGATTTTGAATTAGATAAAAGGGGCAAAAAGGACCTTTATGATTTGAATTTGAATTCAAATTTGATTTGTTTTCCTTTTTACTTTAACTTTGATTTTTGACCAGTAACATGGCCCATTAGGGTTATTTGAGTCAAATGACACATGACCTCACATGATCACATGAAATTTTGACCCTTGTGGTCATGATCTTTATTTAGGGTTTTGAATCACATCACATAAAATAACAATATTATGAAATAAAACTTATTTAGTGAATGAATTCAAAATTTTGTACTTTATGAATGCTTTGCAATGCATATGATGGCATGTCAAGTTTTAGTGCTAGGTCAAAAAACTAGAGGTGTTACAACCCTTCCCCCTTAAAGAAATCTCGTCCCAAGATTTAAAACCTAAGGCTAAGTAATGGAAAAGGAAATGTGTCAAGCTAACACATCATAACTTTATTCAAAAGGCTAGTGAGGGGGTTTTCCATGCTGTTGACAAACAAGACAAGTTACAATATAGACAAGGTATTGCAACTAGATAGAAGTGAAGAAGTCAGGAAAGTTTTCTTCTAAGTAATCCTCGGACTCCCAAGTAGCTTCATCTTCAGTGTGTTGATTCCATTGTACTTTGTAGAACTTGATTGTACGTCTTTGAGTGACTTGATCTTTCTGATCTAAGACTCTAATGGGGTACTCGGCATAAGTCAAATCAGGTTCTAGTTCTACATCACCAAAGTCGACCACTTGGTCAGGTACTTGAAGACACTTCTTTAACTGAGATACATGGAAGATATCATGCACAGCTGACATGTGATCTGGTAGCTTGACGCGATAGGCGACCGCTCCACATCGTTGTTGGATTTGAAAAGGACCTACATAATGGGGCGCCAACTTTCCCCGAATCCCAAAACGATGAACTCCTTTCATCAGTGATACCTTGAGGTAGACATGATCTCCCACTTTGAATTCTAGCAATCGTCTCCTCTTATCAGCATAACTTTTCTGCCGGGATTGAGCTACCTTCATATTGGCTTGTATGAGTTTAACTTTCTCTTCAACTTCCTTGACCAATTTAAAGGTGTTTGGCATCTATGGCCATACAATGCTTCGAATGGTGCCATTTTAATGCTCTCTTGATGGCTATTGTTATATGAGAATTCAGCTAAAGGAAGGCATTCATCCCACTTAGCACCATAGGAAAGGACACATGCTCTTAGCATATCTTCAAGAATTTGATTTACCCTCTCAGTCTGTCCATCTGTTTGCGGATGATAAGCAGAACTACGGATAAGTTTAGTTCCCAAAGACTCATGTAGACTTTTCCAAAACTTGGATATAAACAATGACCCTCTGTCAGAGACAATGGTCTTGGGTGCACCATGCAGACTAAAAATTCTATCAAGATAAAGCTTTGCATATTGTTCCGCTCGATATTTATCTCTGACTGGTAAGAAATGAGCTATCTTGGTTAGGCGATCAACAATAACCCATATTGAATTGTAGCCTACAGATGTCCTGGGCAATCCCACGATGAAGTCCATATAGATATCTTCCCACTTCCAAGATGGAACTGGCAAAGAATGTAATGGATCTGCAGTCTTCATATGAACTGCTTTGACTCTCTGACAAATATCACACTTGGCCACATATTGAGCTATTTCTATTTTCATTTTGGTCCACCAATATCTCTTTCTTAGATCATGATACATTTTGTTGCTACCGGGATGAATGGAGTATCTTGTAGAATGAGCTTCATCAAGAATCTGCTTTTGTAGCTCCGAATTCTTGGGTACTACTAATCTATCCATGAACCATACAACATCTAATTCATCAATCTTGAAACATGTTGATTTTCTAGATCTAACTTTATCCTTGATATGGGCTATGCCCTTACTTTTCCGTTGAGCATCAATGATCTGATCTTTGATAGTGGACTCAACTACAATATTGGACAGGGAACCTTGTTCTATGATTTATAAATTTAGATGCTCCATCTCTTGACACAACGTTCGTTGCATAGGTTTCACAGTCAGACAATGGCAATGACTCTTGTGACTTAGGGCATCTGCAACCACATTAGCCTTGCCCGGATGATAATGCACTTCTAAGTCATAATCTTTGATAAGTTCCAACCATATTCTTTGCCTCATATTCAACTCTGACTGAGTGAAGATGTATTTCAAACTTTTGTGATCCGTATAGATATGACAGATATTGCCTAATAAATAATGTTGCCAAATCTTGAGTGCATGAACAACAGCAGCTAATTCAAGGTCATGGGTGGGATAATGTTCTTCATGCTTCTTGAGTTGTCTAGAAGCATATGCTATGACTCTGCCTTCTTGCATCAGAACATAGCCAATACCAATTCCAGATGCATCACAATAGATATCAAATGGCCTCTCGATATCAGGTTGTGCTAATACTGGTGCAGTTGTTAGCAATTTCTTCAATGTCTGAAAGGCCTTCTCACATTCTATTGACCATACAAACCTAGTTTGATTTTTTAGCAATCTAGTAATTGGCTTCGCTATTCTAGAGAAGTCAGGGATGAACCGACGGTAATACCCTGCCAACCCTAGAAAACTCCAAACTTGATGAACAGAGGTAGGTGCTTTCCAGTTAAGGACTTCTTCTACCTTGCTGGGATCAACAGCTATTCCACCAGCAGATAGCACATGACCTAGAAATTGTACTTCCTCCAACCAAAATGCACATTTACTGAATTTGGCATATAGTTGGTGATCTCTTAATCTTTGTAGAACAATGCAGAGATGTTCTGCATGTTCCTCTTTGCTCTTAGAATAGATAAGAATGTCATCAATAAACACCACGACAAACTTATCCAACTCGGGCATGAAAACTGAGTTGATTAGGTACATGAAATGAGCCGGGGCATTGGTCAGCCCAAAAGACATGACTAGATACTCATATAGACCATATCGGGTAGTAAACGCGGCCTTCGGCACATCTTCTCGTCTGATCTTAATCTGGTGATAGCCTGATCTCAAGTCTATCTTTGAGAACACCTTAGCTCCCGCAAGTTGATCAAAAAGCAAATAAATTCGGGGTAAGGGGTATTTGTTCTTTATGGTGACTTCATTTAACGGCCGATAGTCAACACATAACCTTAAGGTTTGGTCCTTCTTCTTCACGAAGATAGCAGGGCATCCCCAAGGTGATGAACTGGGTTGAATGAAACCCTTGTCTGACAACTCTTGTAGTTGCATTTTTAATTCTGCTAGTTCTTTGGGTGGCATCCTATATGCTCTTCTAGATACTGGTGCTGTTCCTGGTTTCAGATCAATTCTAAACTCTACATCTCAGTCTGGTGGCAGACCAGGTAGATCATTGGGAAAAACATCCATAAACTCACATACCACTGAAATTTTCTCGGCTTCTTCAACAATAGTTGCACAGACTGTTTCCACTGTACTGTTAGGAAAGGGAAGTTGGATGAGAAGTTGGGTTTTGCTGTCAGGTGCATTTACCCTTATGGTTCTATGCAGGACATCTATGATAGCCCCATGTTGGGTTAACCAGTTCATACCAAGGATCACATCTATATCTTGATCCTTTAATATCAGCATATTGGTAGGGAACTCATAACCTCCCAAATCAATAGGTACATGCTGAACTACCTCCTTTGTATAGATTCGTCCCCCAGGCAACTGTATATGATATGGTTCTTTTGTTTTCCCAATAGCTATCCCATGCTTCACAACAAATGTACGATTGATGAATGTATGGGATGCACCAGAATCAAATAAGGTAATTGTAGGATGTTTAGCAATGGGAACATACCCATCATTACTGGTTCTCCTTCTGGAATGGATTCCACCTGAGTATAGAAGACCCTTCCAGTTTTCTTCTCAGCCTAACCCTTCTGACTATTCTGAGCATTGCCCTTGTACTGATTCTGAGCTTAAGTAACAGGGGCTTTAGGTGCATCAGGATTGTTCTTCCTGGGATACGGACATTCTCAGGAAAAGTGTCTGGGTTTACCACAATTATAGCATGGATAATTGTGATTCTAGGGAGTAGCATTGTGGTTTGCATTATTTGTATTATTTTGCTGCGGCAATGCTTGATGAGGATAGGGCGTATTAGTTGCAGGGCGAATAAAGATTTGCTACCTGCCTTGGCCTTGTTGTGGGCGGAATGGTGCATGGCCATGATTCTGAGGATGGTAGACTATCTTTTGATGCTTGCCACTTGATGATCCAGAAGCAGATATTTTCTTTTTCTTCACCTCCTTGTGTCGGCGGTAATTCTCCTCCGAAGCGATAGCAATGTTGATTATCTCATGATAAGTTGCGTTACCACAAGTTGCCATCATGGTCTGAAGTTTAGTGTTCAGGCCTCTAAGAAAATGATTCTTCTTCTTCCTATCAGTATTCACATACTCTATAGCATACTGCGACAGGTGATTGAAGCGCCCAACATAGTGCATCACCAGGTGCTCCCCTTGCTTAAGAGCCAAGAACTCTTCTAACTTCATGGTCATTACCCCATCTGGAATATAGTGTGCCCTGAAGGCATCGTTAAACTCCCTCCAGGTGATCTAGTGACCAGCGGGCTGTACTACTACCAAATTTGCCCACCAGGCACCAGCAGCTCCTCAAAGTTGCTATGCCACAAACCTAGGTTTCTGAACCTCGGTACAATGAATCAGCTCAAACTTTTGCTCTATTGTCCTAAGCCAATCGTCTGCTTCTAAAGGTTCTTCTACCTTAGATAACACAGGCGAACGTGTGTCAGTAAAATCAACATAGGTTGACTCATTATTTCCATTATTACGACGGCCATGATTAGGGTATGGTGCCTGTTGGTTCTGCGCTAATTCCCTTAACAACCTAGCATTCTCTGCCATTGCATTGACAAGTGCGGCTATAGCATCCGCCATAGTCAAAGGCATTGGTGGAGGATTTGGGCACTCATCATCGTCATGCGAGCCACTAGGGTTACTTATTTAAATTACATGTCTTGTATCCCACAAGACAACCTTGGCTTACTAGGAAAGCAGTAAAGGAACTATTACTACTCCGAGCTCTCAGTCCTCGGCATCCGTGCCCATATTGGACAAAACCTCATCTTCGTCTGAGAAGTACACTAACTCCTCAGGATCCTCCTCTTCTTCATTCTCGACCTCTCCTAGATCTACAATCATTTCTTCATCTGTAACTTCACCATCCCCATGAGGAGGATGAAGTTGAGCATACAGCATGTGGACATTCTCATGAAGAATGGCATTGTCCATCTCCAGGTCTTCCACGTAGAACTCCAACTCATGGACGCGTTCACTGGCCGCATCCTCTTGTGTCCAGGCTTCATTCCGCAGCTCCATGGTCATGGTGATGCCCCTTTGCATTTCCACCAGCTTCTCTTGATCTTTAGCATGAGCTCGATGAAGAGTGTTGAGCTCCTTGGTCAGGTTATCGATGTTGGCAGAGTTGCTTGAAGCTCCTTCATCTTCTAGGTTCTTGGAACTTCCTTCACCAAGCTCATGGTTTCTTGGTGCCAATTGGTGACGAGGGACTCCATGAGGTCCTGTGGACTTGTGTGCGGTTATCTTGGTCTTAGCCATAGCCTGTAGGATTTAAGGTAGGACTATAAGAATAGCTCAAGGATAATGGAGGTTAGCAAGAATGGGATTGACATTACTTACCCAACCACTATTAAGGGGAATTATTATGCAAGGTGTTCAAGCATGATGCATGAATCGATCTTACGAATCTAGGTACAAAAGATTTATATAATCATAAGTACTAGATTTTTAATACATAGGACAAACCTAATCATAGTATCCGGCACAAACTTTCAAATAAGACAAGATTGAGACTAGATCAAAGGTAAGAAGAAAGAAATTTGAACTTTAAAATATCAAGTTTATTTTCTTTGATCCAAATCAATTTGAAGGTTTTTCCAAAGTAACCTACAATGATCTTAGATGGGAACTGCTCTGATACCAGCTGTGGCAGAACCTCCTAAGAAATCGGGCCCACGTGCACCTATCGTTGTCTTAACAGACCTCGGATAGCGTTCACGAGTGCCCAACAACTCAACAGGTCTGTCGGGTGTCCTCAGGAAACCCGAATCATCCATGATTCTCTTTTCAAATAGGATCCCAATCACAGACATTGTAGATTACAACAGTTTATTCAAATATATACATCAGAGTAAAAGATAGCGGAAGTCTTAAGGTAACATAGGTTACAAACCAGTTGTTTTCAAACTTACATTACCATAAGTGTCATACAACCATAGTAGCGGGATAATATTACATTAACTTTATTTATCATACAAACTAGTGCCTTGTCCAAAGGCCATTCAACACTCCTCATCATCATTGACTTCAAACATAGACATGCAGCAGGGACCAAAATAAGCCTGCGCATGCAACTCACCTGCAATAAGGGTTAACAAACCCTGAGTACAAAAATACTCAACAAGACTAACCCGACATATCAGGGGGTGAAAGACTTTAAAGATGTAGGTGTTGGGACAAGGTAAGGATGTAGCAAGATTCAAAAGTTCTTTGCCAAAAGCTTACTATTCTTCATCCTATTTTCAAGTTTTATCCCTATGTCCTTTTTGTTCAATATCTCAACTAAAAGTACATTTCCCAAATTCCAATCCTTCTCATTCCATTCTTTTCTCATATTTTAGTAATTCACCAGTCCTGCATTGCTTCTGTAATGAATCGAGTCTCCATATCCACGGAGCACCGGCAATTCGAATTGATTCAAGTCCCAGCTGGGGATTCCTTATCACACGACATATGTAGAACTTAATCATGCATATATCAACCTTGCTACCGGATCCTCCTATACTAAGCCGTCTCCACGCCACCCGAGAGCACAACACACCTCAAATCCGGCCACATTCCAGCCACGAGGGTACACGCTACTCCTGCCATCTCTCCACTCCCAGTGCATGGGCATTCGTCTTAGTATCAGATTAGCTGAAGTAGGCTTACCGGAGTATGTGACTAGTACTACAAAGTGTCTCGTTCAAAAGATCCACAATGAGTGCCCTTTAAGCGACATAGTCGGCAACATTACCCAACATTCAAGATAAGTCACCCGACTAGTCTCTAGTTCATTCTACCTTCTTTCTTTCTTTGGCCAGTATGCCATCTTTGATTGTACCGAAACTTTTACTTTGAAAGCCTACCATAAGGCATACTAAGCATTCTACGCCTTTGTAAAAGAAAACATCTTCAAGGATGGTAAACAATTAACAAGGTAGGCAATGCATCAAGTAGGTAACATTCGAATAAATCAACTTAATGCAATAGGTAACATAGGTGATAAACTTTTCAAAGTAAACAAGGTAATGGTTTAATGCATAAACTGGGGCTTTCCTTCGTTGATGATCTCAGGTTCCGGATCAGTACCACAATTATCGAATCCCGTGACAACCGGGGATTCTTCCAGAACTTGCTCAACTAGAATTGTTTCACTCTCGGATTCTACACAAAATGATAATATATGCTTTAACATGATGATAATGTAAACATGATGCTGTCATGGTACATGAAATATAACAACACTTCGAATTCAACTATTTTTCACGGTATAGTTGCAAGCCAACAAAACCAACTTGCAATTCTACCGGCAAGAACCACACATGTGACTTGACCAAACTGATCTTGAAACCCTACTAGTCACAAAACATGATCAAACACTAATCAAACACTTAGGGTTTGCTTTGTTTATTTTTGAATTAATTTGGAAATAAGCCCAAAAATAAACTTGTTCCAAATGACCTCAAAATATTATGTAAGCTTCCTCATGACAAATTAGTGTACCAAAACAAATTTCATAATTTTTTGAATTATACAGTGGCCTACAAAAATCATGGAAATTGCATTTATCAATTAATGGACTGAATATTTGAACATTAAAAATTTATTCAAATTTCAAGTTTCAAATTTTTGAACCATACTAGAACATGTACATAAGCTACACACAAATTTTTAGAATTTTTGGAGCTATGATTATTTTCCTACAAATTTCCAAAGATTTAGCACTATTCAAAATCAGGAAATACCAAAATACACTATTCTCTCTCTCTCTCTCACTGACAGTCGGCCCCCACATGTCATCCCCAACCTCAGGCATTGACCGTGGCATCGACGGCGCTGACCGGCGCTAACTCGCCGACAGTGAGCCCAACAGCGACGGCCAAGGCACTAACATGTTCACAAGAGCTAGGCACATCGATGAGTGGTACTTTAGAGGGTGATTGCGACATGGAACAAGGCTGACACTGGCCATGGTGGACGCGGTGGCACGGCAGCGTTACGCCGGTGAAACAAGGCCGGTAATGATGAAACAAAGAGTTTAGGAAGCATCAGTGGCTCACCCCGATCGTGTTGAAGCAACAAGCGAGACAGGAGAAGCTACAGTAACGCGTTTTGACGGTGACCGGGATCATGGCGGAGTGGACATCGTCGACAACAGCGTTCCGGTGACTGCAGTGGGCAAAATAAGCAAGCAAGAGTGGAATAAGCACTACAGCATCGAGATGAAGCCATAGAGTCAACAAGCAAGGGCAACGGCTCACCGTATGATGCTGGCCACGGTGAATCGGAGTTTCCGTTGAGGTTGCCGACCGCGAGGAAGATGAACGTGGACAGCGAGCTCTCGGCAAAATCAAGCGGTAGCAACAGCTTGGTCGGATGCACAAGGAGCAGGCGCAACTAGAACATGGCTTTTCTATTGCTAACTTGCGCTGAGGAGACGAGAGAAGCTCACTGGAGTTGAGACGGCGGCGTCAGGAAAACAGAGGGAAGGAAAGAAAAGCCAACGACGTCGTTTGGGTCTTATAGCTCGGCCAGGAGCGCGCGAACTCGACACGCAGCATGCTCCCCGTGCCAGCGCGAAGCCAAGGGCAGTCGTAGGCGCGCTTGGAAGGCTGGAGAAAGGACGCCGGCGGTGAGGCGGTGGCGTCCTGTGGTTATCTTGATTTTTGAAGTATTTATAGATTTGCCATTGCGTCTATTTTTCAAATTACTCACAAATTTTCTAAAGAAGATGAAAATCTCCAAAAATGAAAGTTTCTCAACTTTTCAAACTCTACAACTTTGCTTCAAGAAATATTTTCAAATTCTGCTTCCATTTTGAAATTTGAATTTGGGGTACATTTGAGCATTTGAATCATTTCAAAATTACTCCGAATTTTATATGTAAACTTGAAAAACTTTGAATACCAAAGTTAATCCTTATAAAATAATATTCAACTTTGCTTTTTGCCTCAACCCCAAATTCCACATGGATTTTGAATTAGATAAAAGGGGCAAAAAGGACCTTTATGATTTGAATTTGAATTCAAATTTGATTTGTTTTCCTTTTTACTTTAACTTTGATTTTTGACTAGTAACATGGCCCATTAGGGTTATTTGAGTCAAATGACACATGACCTCACATGATCACATAAAATTTTGACCCTTGTGGTCATGATCTTTATTTAGGGTTTTGAATCACTTCACATAAAATAACAACATTATGAAATAAAACTTATTTAGTGAATGAATTCAAAATTTTCTACTTTATGAATGCTTTGCAATGCATATGATGGCATGTCAAGTTTTAGTGCTAGGTCAAAACACTAGAGGTGTTACATAGAGAGCCAAGGCCCAGTTGATGCCGAGGCTGAACCATTGTGGGGGGCTCGGCGGGCGCGAGTCCCGAGGCTACAGGAGCCCAGAAGCGGATAGCCGAGGCTCGGAGGGAGCAGTTGGTTTTGTACATCGATTCTGAGGCTATAGGGACCTAGACTTGACTTTCCATGCCGCGTTGTCCTTGGAGCAGGGTTTAGGCAGCACAGTGCAGCACGGGTGTCAGCCATGGGCACACTACTAGAAATGTGCTAATCAATGACGATTCCCTCGTGACGATTACCAAATTCATCACAGAATGCTAGCATTCTATGATGAAATTTGCTGGTTCATCATCAGTCATAAGTGACGGAGGTTTGGCAATAAGGATAATGACGAAAAGGAAAATATCATCATACAATAACAAAAACTAAATCGTCATTGATTGTTTGGCTCTTGTTGCACCTCGAGGACATGGCGTCATGGTCCCACCGTCGGGTCCCACTTCAAGGACATGGCTATGCGGACCCACCTTCGGGTCCCAACCTCGATGACATGGCGATGTGGTCCCACCAGCTAGGCGTGCCAGTGAACACGTGGCGCCCGGGCCCATGGTTGAGGTCAACCAGCTACCCGCCCCTCCCTTTATTTTTTTTTGCAAAAAAATTGCTCCTCCCTAAGTTCGAACCCGCGACCTCCCTGGTGAACAGGTAGGAGCCTTACCACTGGAACACACGCGCTTTTATGATTATAAGATACATTTTTTTCGTTTTGTGCTGAATAAATGTCGATGACATGGCGTGCGGTCCCACTAGCGGGACACGGCGGCGAACACATGGTGCTGCTGGCCCACGGCCCAGCTCGACCAGCAGCATTCCCCTCCTTTTTATTTGCACAAAAAAAGGAGGCCGCGGCAGGGTTCGAACCTGGAACCTCATGGTTAACAGGTAGGTGTCTTACCACCGGAACGCACAGCCATTCATGTCTACAGCATACATGTTTTCCTTTTATCTAGTCATTATGTGATACTTTGTTTTTTTATGGATTGGTTTAATGGGCCCGTACACATGCATCATGGCTGATTGCGAGGACATCGTACCTGGCGGCCGATCACGTATACATCCCTGGCGGCCAATCGCGAGGGCGTCCGTGGTCCTATACCCAGCGTCGAGGCATCCCCGGTGACTTATCAGCGCCATGCTGGCAAGTAGAGCGGCACCAAGCAGCGGCGGCGCGCTTAGGACACAACAGCAGCATCGGCGAGCAGCTGTAGATTGGCGCCGGGGCAGCAGCGGCGCGCGTGGGGCACAGCAGCACCGTCAGCGAGCAGAGCTGCGCGTGGTGCATGAGCAGAGGATCGCCAAGTACAAGGTTTGATTTGTATTCAATTTTTTTCTAAATATAAGCATGTCTTTGATATGTTTTAAATTTTGTTGAATTTATTACTGGAATTTAAGGATTGAGTACAAGGTTTATTGTACCGTCAAAACAGATGGATAGAAGCTGGATTTTTGGGGCACCATTCACACCTGCATATGTGAAAGGAGTTGAAGAGTTCATGCAATTTGTTAGTGAAAGATACCCCAAAGACAGCCAGATACTTTGCCTGTGCAGCAGATGTCTAAATCAAAAAATGCAGTCTCAGCATGATGCAAGTGACCATATACACATTTATGGAATGTTAGCTATGTACACTAGGTGGATTCATCATGGGGAGTCGGCGGATACTGAAGTGGTTGAGAATTTGGAGCAGCAGGTCGAAGGAAGGGATCATGACTTTGGGATACATGTGGATGTGGCCGATGATGACTATGATGAGGATCATGGAGTACCAGAGATGATAGGAGAGCTGTATGCTGCGGTAGAGGCAGAGGGACAACAACCAATGTTTGCAAGAGTCCTTGATGATGTGAAGAAGTCACTTAGCCCAGGATCTAGGCACTCAAAATTCTCTTTTCTGGTGAGGATGTTGTATATCAAGTCTCATAATCGAATTGGGAATACAGCATTTTCCGCGATGATCAAGTTGTTGTTAGAAGGATACCCTCAGAGTGAGTTGCCAAAATTATATGATGAGGCCAAGAAATATCTTAGAGAATTGTGTCTTGGCTGTGAAAACATCCATGTGTGCCCGAACAATTGTGTGTTGTTTCGGAAGAGGTATGCTAAAGACAATGTGTGTCCAGTATGCAAGGCATCTAGATGGCAAGATGAAACTAGGACCAAGAGGGTTCCACACAAGGTATTGAGGCATTTTCCACTTTTGCCAAGGTTGAAAAGAATTTTTGCTTCAAAGCGAACTTCTGAGGAAACACAATGGCACCAGAAAAAGAGGACACCAGTCAACAATGTAATGAGCCATCCAGCTGATGGGGAAGCATGGAAGGATTTCGACAGGAGAGAAAAAACCTTTGCATCCAACCCGAGGAACCTGAGGCTTGCCTTAGCTACTGATGGATTCAATCCATTCGGCAACATGAGTACCCAGTACAGTATGTGGCCAGTGCTTCTGACACCCCTGAATCTCCCACCATGGGAATGCATGAATCCAGCAAACTGCTTTATGGCATTACTCATCCTAGGTCCAAAGTCTCTAGGAAAGGATTTTGATGTGTTCCTTGAGCCCCTAATTGAAGACCTGATCGATCTATGGAAGGGTGTCCGCACCTTTGATGCATGTACTGGTAAGAAGTTTGACCTTTGCGCTACCGTGCTGTGGTGTATACATGATTATCCATCGATGAGCACGTTATCAGGGTGAACAACAAAAGGGTATTATGCATGTATTCATTGCGACAAGGATCCGTTGTCTCGGGCAATAAGGAATAAGATATGTTACATTGGACACCGTCGTTACCTTTTTCAGGGACATGCATGGTGGAGAAGCTTGGCTTTTGATGGTAAGCGTGAAAACAAAGATGAGCCAGGCAAGTTCACTTTGGAGGAGGTCCTAGAGGAGCTAGAGAAGGTGAAAGATGTCAGGCCAGGGAAGCATCCTGACATTACTGGGAATAAAAGGAAGCACAATGAGGGTCCAAGGATTTATAGCCGCAAAGTTGGGTTGTGGAGATTGCCATACTGGCAACATCTAAAGCTTCCACATAATCTCGATGTGATGCACATAGAGAAAAACATATGTGAAAACATTCTTGGCACATTACTCAATGTACAGGGCACGACCAAGGACACAACCAATGCTAGGCTAGATTTGTATGATATGGGCATAAGACCTGAATTTCACTTGCAGCAGCATGGCAACTCAGTCATTGCTCCACCTGCTCCGTATGTCTTGGGGAAGGATCAGAAAATCACATTCTGCAAGTTTCTCAAAGGTATCAAGTTTCCTAATAGATATGCAGCTAACCTAGCAAGATACATAACTGCAGATGGTTCAAAGATCCAGGGAAAGCTAAAAACACATTCTTGCCACATACTCCTGTAAAGAATCATACCTACTGGCCTAAGAGGACTAGTGAGGAAGGATGTATATGAAGCAGTTGCAGAGATCGAGACCTTCTTCAGGGAACTATGCAGTAGAAATCTACAGATTGATGTTGTGAAACGGCTGAAACAAGAAATTCCATTGATCCTATGCAAGCTTGAGAAAATCTTTCCACCTGCCTTCTTTGATGTCATGGTGCATTTGGCCGTCCATCTTCCTGATGAGGCACTGCTTAGAGGACCTATTCAGTACAGATGGATGTACCCAATAGAAAGGCGGCTAGGCACTTTGAAGAATTTTGTAAGCAATAGGGGTAGCCAGAAGGATCAATTGCTAACGCATATATGGCAAGTGACACCTTGACTTTTTGTTCTAGGTATATGGAGGATATTGACACTAGATTTAACCGTGATGATGGTAGTGCTAGAGAGGTGCCATTGCCTGATGACATCTCTGTTTTTAAGCATGGTGTTACTCTTGTTGGATCTGATAGGAGGCAGTACATTGATGATGTTGTCCTGAATAAGTTAGTCTGGTATGTGCTAAATAATTGTGTCGAAGTTGAGGAATATGTGGAGTAAGTATCATTTAGATGTTTCAGTTTAAGTTTTTTTTAAAATTTTAAAATATTCTTATGACTAAACTTTGCCCTGCAGCTTGTACAGGGCCGATCTAGAGGAGCAAGGTGCACGTGATGTTGATAGAATGGTTGAAAAAGGATTTGCAAAGTGGTTTAAGTGCCATGTAAGTCACTACACATTGTGTTTGTAGGTTCAATACATGAATTAGTGTCCATATGTCTTTGCTGAACTGATTACTTTTGTTGCAACAGATTGCGAACAAATGCAAGGAGAATCCAGAATTGGTTAGCGAAGGACTGTGGGCACTATCATGTGGCCCAGATCTATGAGTTAAGACTTGTGCAGCTTGCAAGGTCAATGGAGTGCGGTATAGCACTGTGGATCATGAGAAGTTCCTTCTGACACAAAATAGTGGTGTACTGACTGAAGGTTCACATAATGGGAAAGACGTAGATTTTTATGGAGTCCTTAAAGAGGTAATTGAGTTGGAATATAACTCGAATCTGCAAGTCCGTCGGACGGTGGTTCTATTTCGATGCGATTGGTTCAATCTAGAAGGCAAGACGAGAGGCCTTCGAGATGACGGACATTTCAAATCCATCAATGTGCAGTCATTATGGTACAAGACTGATCCTTTCATCTAAGCGACTTAATCAAAAAAGATATTTTACCTGCAAGACACATCTTTAGGTAAAGATTGGTGAGTTGTGTAGAAATTTGAACATAGGAATATTTATGATGTGTCTGAAAAAGATAAGGACAGTCATGATGTGCATCAGGATGAGTATGGTTCTGATACTAAACATGTAGTGCAAGCAGGTGCTGAAAATGAGGTCATGTAGAATATTCAAGGTGGAGAAGCCACTATAACTGAAGGAAATTTAGAACACCTTATAAAAAGCAAGAAGCAACCTATTATTCATGAAGATAGTGAGGATGAGGAAGAAGATGAGACAATAGAGCAGTACTGTAGTGATGGTGGCAATGAGAACAATGGTTACATGTCCCTAGACGATGAAGATGATGATCTCTAGTATGGACCTTGACGTACTGTTTTTATTTCTAGTATGGACCAGTGACATGTCCCACTATTGTTTTGGTTTTCCCAACATTTTTGTATTTATTTTGTTGGCAACAGAATGCTTTTTCAATCATTCAGGATCTGTTATTGCAACATGATTATCCTAAATTCTAGTATGGACCTATTCTTTTTTTGCCTTCTCTATTTTCATTTACATATGCACTGACTATTCAGAACATGCTTGCCAACATGCTTCAAGGATGGTACAGAGCTTAGTCTGTTCCTTGCAACCAAACATGTGCTGCGTTACAGCTTAGTCGAGCACATCTGTTGTCCCCTAGCCAACCCATCATAAAAGCCACAGAGATTGACATTGTAACACATTCAAATTCAGATTCAAACTCAAACACACATTTAGATTTGGGCTCACATTCAGATTCATGATCAAACTCAGATACATTCACATTTGGACTGGGAACTCAATTCCATTGATCAGTTACAATCTACATAATTTACAACAGTGGGAACTCTATTTACATATTTCACAGCTATAATTTACAATTCAGATTTGGCTTCATGCTTCGGGTTGGGCACCTCTATTCAGATTGGGCTTCTGTACTAGGGATACTAGCAAAATTCAGAAGTAATGACCAGTCCCATAAGCTGAGAGTGTGCCAAGGTGAGGACTCCTCCATTGCATTCTTTGCATTCAGTTCTTACATGGTCTTTGAATGTTGTTTCACCAATAAGTCAATCAGTAAGCTTTAGGTCACCAGCGCCATCATTCGCCTCTCCACAGAATTCCTGAAACGGGCAACAATAGAACACTATCAGCTATCGAATATGACAAAGCTATGTAAGATAAAACTTTAGCCTACAAGTTTGCTCAATAAGCACACCACAACATTTGAATGAACTGATCCTATCTGGGTACCTTAAATGACATCCATCCAACCACAAAATCCAACAAGGTTGCTGGTCCAACTCTAAATGAACTAATTGGAACTGATAGCAAATTAACTAATTTTTCGTGGTTGCTGGTCCAACTCTGAATCACATCTAAGAATCCTATCTGGGTACCTTAAATCACATCCATCCAACCACAAAATCCAACAAGGTTATATACCTGGAGGATTATATACCACACAATCCACATAATCCAACAAAGTTATATACCACAAAATCCACAAAATCACATCCATCCAATTCACAGTGATGGCACCGGCGCCGGCGCCCCCGTCATCCTTGCCGGTCTCCTCGGCCTCCAACTCCCCGTCCTCAGGCATGCCATCGACACCTCGGCATGGATCCGGGCACGGGCGCGGGCGCCGAGCTCCTCCCAGATGGCGCGCGCCGCGATGGCCTCGGGGGACTCGCGGGGCTGCATCTTATCGGACAGCGGCCGCGTGGCGCGCTGCCGAACCATGACATCGGGAGCTCATGGCGGATTGAGGGGATTGGACGGAGGTTGTGGCTGGGGAGCATGAGACAGAATGAGGGGATTGGGGAAAGAACACGAGGATGGAGGGGGTATGGAAAAGAACGTTAACTGAATTTGGTTTAAGTAAAAGTGTGCTCGAGTACAACTGAACATACTTGAGTAGCGCAACGGTAAGGCTCTTTGAGATTCACCCCGAGCTCCCAGGTTCGAACCCTGTTGGAGCCAATTTTTTATTTGCCAACATTTTTTTGTTTTATTTGCCAACATTTTTTGTTTTATTTTTTTCTCTATGGTCCATTTTTTTGTAGATGTTTAATTAGTCTAATATTGCTTCTACTAAAAACAAAGTTTGAAATGATTTTGAGAAAAATGGGCATGCACTAATATTGCTTCTCACATATATCATTGGCACCAGTGAGCAATGTTCATGCTTGTACAAGATGTATACTACCACCTTGTCGAAATCATTTGAAATTTTTATGGGATGTTTATGGAGCCAAACTATTATGTTGTGTGCATCTATGCAATTTTCTGACCAAGTTTGCCTATTTCTGTCATTATTTGTTGGATTAGTGAAGCATAATTGTTAAAATACCTTAAACTAGCTAAAAAATTCTACAAACTTGCATGGACACCTCAATTTGGTGTACAATAATGAAAAAAAGTTTCAACTAATTCTGAGGAAGTGGTCATGAACATCCTCACAAGGGGATACATGTCTCACATATGGCCTTGTCGCTAAGTGAGAGTTGTTCATGCTTGTACAAGATGTATACTACCACCTTGTCGAAATCATTTGAAATTTTTAAGGGATGTTATGGAGCCAAACTATGATGTTGTGTGCATCTATGCAATTTTTTGACCAAGTTTGCCTATTTCTGTCATTATTTGTTGGATTAGTGAAGCATAATTGTTAAAATACCTTAAACTAGCTAAAAAATTCTACAATCTTGCATGGACACCTCAATTTGGTGTACAATAATGAAAAAAAGTTTCAACTAATTCTGAGAAAGTGGTCATGAACATCCTCACAAGGGGATACATGTCTCACATATGGCCTTGTCGCTAAGTGAGAGTTGTTCATGCTTGTACAAGATGTATACTACCACCTTATCAAATCATTTGAAATTTTTATGGGATGTTTATGGAGCCAAACTATGATGTTTTGTGCATCTGTGCGATTTTCTGACCAAGTTTTCCTATTATTGTAATTTTTTGTTGGATTAGTGAAGCATAATTGTTAAAATATGCT